>NC_056468.1:16938446-16990578 GCF_008729295.1 Plectropomus leopardus | reverse complement strand
AAAACTGATTAGTATAATCAGTTCATCATGATGCTGAGCAGGGGCAGTTGAGCAGGATCTTTTGATGGTTCAAAATAACAGCAGAAGCATCAGCCAGTTGTAACAAAAAAAGATGTGCTCCTGGTTACCTCAATGTGTTCAGAAGAGGATTGGTTTTCCAGCAGTTTTCTCCTGAACGTAGGAGGTGAAGCGTTTGAGGAACTTGGGATACTCTCTCTTGGCCACGGCTCTGAGGACTGACGCTGGAGCCCAGCCTCCTGGGTTTACTGCAGCCACAGAGAGGGAAACTGTTAGGAAACTGTGTTAAGACATGCCAACTCATGATAAAACTATTAGTTATAATTAGTCATAAAAGCATACAGAGGTCTATGGTGGCCTCTAGTGGTGAGGCTGTCAAGCATATTTTATTGTTTCGAATGAACTCCCATGACCTGCTGGGCTTCTCAAACAATAAAGTGTCCCAGGATTTCCTCTGCAGCGCTACTTTGTGTCACATGAACTCATCTACAGGAAGTCAGGGAAGTGGGAGAAGCTGTCTGGACACTTCAAAGACACAAACACACAGACTGTCTACCTTTTGTTGCCAGCTACCAGCTGCACAAAGACAAATCAGCAGAAACGTTGGCTGACATGAGGCTGTTCTGAGCTGTTTCAGAAAAAGTTGTAACACAAAACATAACAACTAAGAAACACCATGGTGCCACATTCATAACATTAATAATAATTAAATGAAAACAAAACAAAGGGAGGCCAACTACAGGTGGTTTTCTGACAGCTTTTTAGCAGCTACAGTAGATCCATATCTGCTTGTTGTCATCGTTTAGGCCCTTCTGTTACCTGCAGCTATTTCTTGACAGTTTAAAACGCTGCGAAAACCTCAGTAAGTCAACAAAACGGTTCATCTGGCTAACAGGTTTTTCTTTTTTTTTTTTTGTGACTCAAGTAAACATTCGACACTTATTTATTTAGGCTGATGTGAACTCAGGCTACCGTCCACAAACAGAATATAACTCTACCAGTTTACCACCACATGAGCCTGGATATCAGGTACATAATCTGATGGGTTTTATTTACAGTAAGGACCGTCTGTACATAAGAAATAACAACATGACCTAAGCTGATTGGGGGTTAGGCCTCAGCTTAACATTTCCATATGGCATTTATAGTTGGCTGTATTTTAATAGTTATATTGATGATGACAGAGGATTTGTTCTGTTGGCTGTTGATCTTGCCAAAAGCATACACACTGAGATCAAAACTTTATTAGGTGAGAAGTACTTGAATTAAGCTTGAGAGGCACTTACCATTGGCAACATAGGTGATCTTACAAAGGATGTTGTCTCTGCTGATCTCTTTATCTCCCTCTGGTGGGCTGACCAGTGTTTGACAGATCATAGCGACATTGATTTTGGCACGAACACACCTGTTTGTGGGCTGTAGGTAAAACAAAAGTATAAATGAAAATGATCTCCAAGCTACTGCAAATCTAACTGTGGCTAATTCACAGAGTGACTAAAGTTAAGAGAGCTGAAACTTTTCTTTCTATTAGGGATGGACCCTTACCAATGGATTACCAAAACAACTTGGCTGATAGCTGATACCAATACTAAATCTTCATCATAAAGAAAATAAATGTACAATTGTAAAGTCACTCAACCCTTCATTACACTACCTTTGAATGGACACAATATCAATCATAGAAATTTATGAAACAACCTTCAATATAACCTTTCCCGTGAAAAACATCTTTTGTAATAACTGCTTCAAAAGTCTTTTCACTCTATACAATGTATTTAAATTCCTTGTCTAACATCTGCTTCATATTTTGTAAAAGCATTAAGGAATTTATCCTTCAAATGACTGCATTTATTCAAGTTTATCACAAAAACTACATTGTACAATTCACAGTAACACGTGTAATGCAGCAATCTTACAAGAGCATTGTCGTGGTCCACAGAGAAGTTGCAGACCAGCCATGTGTCGGGATCATTTTCGTTTGTTGCCAAGATCTTCCTGATGGCCGACAGATAGAGCACGTCTCTCTGAGAAGCAGGCCACACCCTCTGAAACACAACCACGGGAATTCAGTCAGAAATCAAACAGGCTGCATATTATTACTGATAAACTGTTCAACATGTTCCAGCAACATCTGAAAGAAGTAAGTTTACCTTGTGCGTCTGGTACACAATGACGGCATTATCAGAGAGCGTTTCCACAACGTTGAAATTTTCAATGGTGGCTGAGATAGGAAGAGTTCAGTCAGGTCATGATATGAGAACAGAGAACGTCAAACAGAGCTGATGAGTTCTGAAACAGTGAACTTACTCTCCCAGTCCATTCGGACAGCTGTGTCCCAGAAGTAGTGGCAGACCTCGTGTCCTGTCACCCCCTTCACAGAATGTGTAGCTTTGAGGGGATCCAGCACAATACCGTTCTCCTCTACTTCTCTCCGGTACACCTGTTACACAAAGTGCAGAGCGTGAGGCTGAACACATGGAAAGTCATAACGTTACTCTGAACATATTCATAACCCCACCACAAAAGATATCCTGAAATATCCTCTTCATTATTATATTATAGGCCAATAAAATGTGAGCTAATCTTTCCAGTCATTTAAGAAACCTGAACCGAAGATGAAGATGAGGAGTTAGACAAGAATGGAGTAGAAAAGGTCAAAGAAAAAGATAAAGGTAAAGAGGATAAAGATGATGAAGATGACAAAGATGATGATGAAGAACAAGACCACAAAAAAAGACAAAGATGTGGAAGAATAAGAAAATGAAGACAAGGAAGAAAACAAAGAAGACAAAGACTAAGAATAAGATGAGATATGGAGAGGATGAAGAATACAACAAAGACAAAAGTGAAACAGAAGAAAAAAGGACAAAGATGATGAAGATGACAGAAATGAAGAAGATGACAAAGTAGAAGAAGAAAAGAATGAAGAATGAATGAAAACAAACCACTGATTACTTAGCCTATTTTATCAATGTCATTTTTTGTGGCAAGAATATTTTAACTTTAGATATTTTACTTGCACTCTGCTCCTGATGAACTTATTATGAGTACTTCTACTGCCACCACAGTAACTTTGAAAAAGTGAACACGACTTAAATAGTCACAGCTAGGAATCAAGGGAAATGATTCATATGCAGCTTCTCTCCTCTCTACTCACCTTCATCTCTCCTTCTTCTATTACAAGCTGCCAGTTGGCATCTCCACCCACATCCTGAAGGGAGTAAGTCATATGATTCTGCACCATCTCCTCCACCTAAGAGACCGACAGGTATTGATTCAATTCTTTGTCAGAAAGAGTTTTTCACTGTTCTGTACTTGTCTATTTGAGGACATGCTTTGAAACAGGACACAGTTCGGGGAGAAGAAGAATACATTGTTTCGGGGATGCTACGCTAAAGTTAAATGATTTATAGTCTTGAGCAATGGGAACGCCTGGCACCTGTGCTGGTTATTCTATCACAGAAGTTTTGATAACATCATTTGAGGCAAACAGTGAAACTATTTTCCTCTCAGATTCTTGGGAATTCTTTGAGCAAACACATAAGCCACTGAGCTGGAACCAAATATGTATATAACACTTGATCCTGCTTGGTGGTGTTATTCAACAACCCAACAATGCATCAACGTCACAGTGCGCAGCCAGTCTGGAGTCGTGCCTGCTCATGCTGAGGGAGACAGAATGATGTGAGGAAAGGAGGCGGCGGAAATGAAGAGCTTTCACTAAAATCCAGTCATGCAGCATTAGACTAACACTTTTCCTATCGGAGGTATGGTGACAACCGTTAGACAACATTTCAGTCTCTCCAGGAATTTCAATTTTGTCCAGTTAGGCTTTATGTCTTAGTGCAATACATAACACTGTATAGACTTTTAAAACCTACAATAACATGCTACTCAAAGCACAAGAAATGTTTGCGAAATCCTGGAGAGACTGGTTAGAAGACATTCTCATGCTCGTCTCTGCTCGTGCTCTCTGTGACTGCTGTGGAAAGCGGTAGGCGTTTGCATCTCCCTGTGGACACAGGGGCCCGCTGCTGACCAAATACAGTACCTGAGCGCTGAATCTGTGAATGTCATCAGAAGCACTGACTAGCTCAACCGAGGACAGGGAAGAAGAATGGCTATGGGGCTGTACAGCAGAGAAGGAAGATTGAAACAGAAAGGAGTAAGAAACAAAACAGAGAGGCACCCTGCAGCAGTCTAGAGATCACAACCACAACCTCACATTTCACATGAAGAAAGTTCCTACATTATTGCAATATGCACAAACTGATTTTGCTGTGTGAATTGATTAAGGTTAAGCATGGTAAAATTATGAGAAGCACACAAGCTGATGCAGTTGCAGAGATTTATAGACAGGACACGCTGGTTGTAAACTGACTAAGCTTACAACAGGAATGCAGACAGTAGCAACCAGTAGCCTTAAAGTCGAGATGAAATGAAAAATGCCCTTTTAACCCTCCTAAAACACATCCCCAGTCATAAAGTGCACCTATTAAAGCATGCAGGCAAATAAACAACAAAGAATGATGAATTTCTTTGTATTCTCACATCAAATCCAATCATTTTTTTCTACCTGTAAAATAAAATATGTCATGTTCTTTCATATGCCAGTTCAAACCAAATTCAACCAATAATATCAAGACATCCACCCATGAACTTATCTGCAACTTTTAGCCGCACAGAGCTGAGATTAATTCAGTGAGCTAGTAAGGTCATGAAACGTTGCTGCATCTTGTGTTGAATCAAGTGTTTGTCAACTAAAACCTTGCTCCATTTCCCCTAAATACAGTGGTAACAAGCAGACTCGTTCTGATACCAGAACCAGTGAAAAGCCCCCAATACTGCCTAAAATGTTGGCTTGGGGAGTATGCAAATCTATGCACCGCTCGATAGCAAGTAATGTATGAATAAACTCTGAAATAGTTTCACACCTGAATAAAACGTCAATTTTCCCAGAAGCCCACATACAGAGTTGCACTGAGCAGCCTCTGGCAACTTCTACTTTAGATCTGAGAATAGTTAAGTGAGGTTAGCCATTATCAAGATGTCAGCAATTTGACAATATTTTACACTGTAAAGTCTCACCAGTTTAGGGCTTAAGATGGTCCATGCCATACGACAATGACAGCAAACATTTCACATTTTTAAGGGTTAGAAGTATACAGCTTTTGATCTTTTTTTAAGGCAATTGTATCGAATCGGTACATTTAGCAAGTTCAAGTATCATAATTGTTATCTGGAAGGAAATCATGGTTTTGGAACATCTGTAGTTAACAAGCCTATAGGCTACATTTATTAATTTCATGGAAAGTGGTATTTGTGACCGCTTCAGATTATGCGCACAGCATTTTAGAGTGGACTGCTATATCGGACGCTCCACTACAGAGAGCGGAGCATACAACACGATTGAGATGGATGGATATCAAATTCTGACCAACTTTACATCCCGCCCATAACTTACATGTCCAGCCTGCCTATCCTGTGTCACTCAGAGATGCTGTTTCATCAGGACTTTAAATTAAAACAAAGCTTAATAGAAATGACATGTATATTAAAGAGAAAACAATAAATGATTTAAGCACCTTGGTGGCAAATCGGTGTGTACCGATGGTGGAGTAGACGTCCCCTGGAGGAACTGGAGTTAGTCGAGGTATCCTGACCTTCTCTGACTGGCACTGAGGGACAGAGAGGAGTTTGTTAAGAGAGAGAAGATTAAGAACATCAGAAAGAGAAAGGTCACATCCCTGTGTGTAATGCTGCTGTGTTTTACTTCATTTTTCTTTGTTTAAATGTGTTTCAGTCAAACAGAGAGAGAGAGGGACAGGAAAGACTCAATGTGCCTTCTGAACCCAATGTTTTAAGCATCCAAAGTGGACAAGGACTTTTTTAAATTGGGCAAAGTTAGAACTTCATCACACCTGCTCCTCTATCTTGTCCTGTCTGTCCAGTGCAGCTTCCACCGCATCGAAGAACTCGTCCTCATTGATCAGACTGTTGGGCCCCTCCTGTGGAAAAGCAAGTGCCAGAAATATAAGAATCCAGTGATTTTACAATAGCCCTGTAAAAGCTGCACCTTAATTCATCTTGCCTCATAGTCTGGGCCTCCATAGTGTGACTTTTTCTTCAGTTCATTCACAGCAGACTTGTAGGCATCTTCTACCCTCCTCCTCTTCTCCAGCTCCTGAACACATAAGAGAGAGTCGTGCTGTTTGTGCGAGTGTATTAAACCATTAATAACAGTGGTGGAATGTAACGCCCATTAAAATGTCTGTGCTGCATTCACAAGCTCTGCTGATCCTCCACATTTAGATAACAAACAACAGGAATTCAGTGACAGTCAGAAAACATCCCTGCCCGCAGTGACAATGCTCCTTTCATCAGATTACATTAAAGAGTTGTAAAGATGGGGGAGAAAAGAAAGATCTGCACGTCACAAAAAATCAGGCAAAGCCACCACATCAGTCAGCTGTGTGTGTGCTCTCAAACAGGTTTTACCTTATGTCTCAATCTCTGCCAGAGGCTAGAAACAACATGCTACTGCTATACAATGTAGAACTAAAGACAGCGGATCAGCCAATGTTCTCGCCATCTGTTATTTAACGGCAGTGAAACATTGCAAAGAGAGCAAATGAATTATAAACCAATGAAATTTACAAGGTAGCTACTCAATTCTGCCCAAGACACTGTTCATAGTCCAGGCAGAGTTTATCCACACTGCAATAAGGAAAAGCAAGCAAACTAAAGCAACAGTGGTTAAAGTATACTGAAAACAACAGTGTTTCTCAAAAATACTTAATGGAGGGAAACCAGACAGAACTACACAAGAAATCCAAAGTGTACACAGGAAGGTGTGGACGTATGTCACTTGGCACAAAATAAACAGGAGGTGATCCTGTTGTCGGCTGTGTGTAACCACCACACAGACAGATGGTCAAAGACTTACTTTAAAGAAGTGGCTACAAGTCTGTAAAGGTATCCATCTCTGTGTTTGGTATTTTAGCTGCTCTGTCCTCCTTTGTAGTGAAGGCTTCCACAAACTGCACCACGAAGTCTTAGCAGTCATTTTCCAATTCACTCTCTGTTCAAATCCGATCAGGCGTGTCCTGTTCCTTTGGGAGTGTGTTCTGAACTATTTCTATTTCCCTACTCAACATCAGCAGCTAAACTTCAAGCACATGACAAAACAAAGATAAGACTGAGGTAGTTTCAATCGAGCAGCCCAACTAACTGAAGGCACTTCCCGGCTTTTGTAGGGTTTAGGGTTGGGCAGCATGCCTTTACACACAGGAAAAAAAACTGGTTTGACAACATCAGCTGAGCTGATCAGGATGTAAGCATGACAAGTTCCAGAGAGCGTAGCTTTAAAGACACAGAGCGCAAGAAAAATCAATGTTTGGAAGAGTGTTACATGAATTCCAACTACTCTGAAACATAATAAATAAAACGCTCAAATAACAAAAGGGTTAAAGCTCATTAAGGGCAAAATGTGCATTTGTGCTTCTGGTAAGCAAGTCGATTATTGGATTGATTGAGCTTTAGACATTGAAGAAGTATTTCACTGCAGAAAAAATGGTCTTTTCATAAAACTGGGCTGTAAATGCAGTAGAAAGATGCGAAAACTTACAGTATGAACAACTTAGATAAGTGCTGTGACATTTGTTTTCACACAAGTGGCTAGAATGCACTGCACCACACCGGACCAATAAACAGTCCCCCCAGTGGGCAACGTAATGTGAGCTTTTCCGTTTTGACACAGGAAACAATATCGCAGCCGACTGTTAACAAATGATCTAAGCCGAAAATTGTTTCTGAAAACAACTTGGGTGAGAAATAGGCAACGCAGCAACAGTTAATATGGTTAATATTTGATGTGCACTGCTTAGTTTTATTGTAGTTTGGTCTGAGTTTGAGAGAGAGGGAGGGGCCTGTCTCTTTCTCAATCTGTTTATGTACTGTTTGAGTTTGTGGTGGTGGGCATGTAAAAAGGCATGAGTCTTTTCAGCCTTCATTTTTACAGTACAAGAAAGAGTATGGTGCCCACTTCCAGTTCACAAATTCTTGTATTACAGCCAAACAGTGCGCTATAATATGTACCTTTTAGGCAAGAAAGAGGTAAAGCAGTAACATGGGAGAGCACTTCACCAAAATCAGTGTTGCAAACTTTTTTACAGTTTAAATGAGATAAAAATACAAATATGAACACATAAAAAATACTAACAAACATATTACCAGATACTCTATGACCAAGGGGAAGTTTAAGAAAAAGTACTCATAGAAGGTGATCTGAATTATATCCTAAGGAAATGAGACCTGTCACACAAGTCATTCACACAAATATTTACTCCAAACGTTAGCGTATTTTATATGCAAATCAATTTCAGAGCAAAATCCTCAATCACCTTCTAGCCTTTCCAAAACAAGCACTGACTGTGGATTTTAATAACAACTTTCCCTCAAATTCACTATCAATAGAAATGGGTGAGTCTGACTATTTTCATGCACTGTAATCTTTGCTGGACAGCAGAGTGTTAAACGGCAATTTCAACACCCGAAGTACTGAGCCTGAAATAACCACACTCTTGGTCATAATAACCAACTCCTTTCAAATAATGGAAGGTAGCAATTAGCTCCTTAGTCTATGACACCTCCACACAGCACAAGCTCCTGACACTCAGGAAAATGCCTATTATTCACATGACAGTCAGCAGTGTGGGTGACATTTAGGCTGCGTTCACATAACAAGCAAAATGGATTAAATTATTTTTCATGTATACAGACCTATTTTTTTTAGGATCGTGTGGGCACAGGAATCTATTTTTCCAATAAGATCTGGGCCACTTTCATAAGTGGTCCTTAATCTGATACATGCATGTGTTTTTCCTCATATAGCCATGGCTTGTACAAATTCACTGCGCAGGTGCAGATCGCCCACCAAATAAGTGTCACAGTGGTGCAATGAAACTATAGAAAGCTGTTGTGGTCATACTGCTGAGATACTAAAATGTAGTCCTATTTTCACAGAACTCTGAGCAATCGCTGCTAACAGAGCTTTTGCAATCCTTCTCACCTTCATCTTCAACAGTTGATGAAACTGTCATCCACCCTTAAAAGCAAATCACTAGGGTGATGAAGCTACTACTATGTCACTCGTTTTTCTCCAGAAATATCTGTTTCGCACGTGACATTTTTTGTTTTTCTATGTGCACGTGTTAGACATCATCGGTTGCACGAGAGGAGTCCACGCGTATGTCAGATATGGGTCACTTCAAACATGAACGTGAACAGTCTAAGCAAAAACATCAATCTAGGACAAATAATCTGAATTTAGTTTCTGGCCCTGTTATGTGAACATCCCCTTATCACTTTAAGTAGAGTGCTCGATCGTACCTTGTCCAGCCTTTTTTGCCAGCTGTCCTCTCGTTTCACCATCAGCTCGATGCAGTGGGACAAGGTTGAGAGGATTCCTGCTGTGGTGGCCTTGAAGGTGATGGCCTCACCTTTGAAGTCTATTCCATTCATACCTTTGGGACTGGCAGGGGGGAACACTGACACAGACGGAGAGAAAGAAATAAGCAAGTGTGACAGCAGCCTTGTGACTTGGTTAAAATAGACTTTCTTTCTTTTCACACTGAAGTGAATCATTTGTTTCAAGGCCAAGCAACCAAAATGAATGTTTTTGCAGATATTCTCAAATAAGTCAATGAATGTTCTGGATCTGAAGGTAAACTCACATTTCTCTTTGCTGCCATTGTTGTTGTGATTACATTCACCATCTGGTCTTGTAGTGGTAGGAAAGTCATCTTCGTCTTCCTCTACTACTGGTAAGAAAGCAACAACAAACTTAGGTGCATCTACTATCTATTTGTCCAGCTAACCAAATGTTAAAAGGGAATAAATATCTTAACCTGGGTATGCTATTGCAAAACTATTTAACAGGTATTTATTTTGGTTGAGCAAGACACAAAAAAAAGCATCATTGAGATTAAACTACATGTTTGTATAATGAACATAAGGAGCAAGTTCAATATGAAAGTGATTTTGAAGACTGCAGAGAGGTTCTGACTCAGAGATTAAACAACCCACAAAGTGCCTTGTAAGTGGTTATTGATTTTTGTTTCCTTTCTTAAATGACTCTTCGACGCTCAAACGCTCTCCTCCAACTCTCATACTGCATGAACCAAGTAAAGCCCCATCTATAAATTCTTTACTTAGCAGGTTAACACTGAGACTAATTCCTGCTTGCTATGATTTCTAGTAAAACAGACCCAAATTAAAAAATATTTTAACTAAATCTCTGACACGAGACAAGCTCCATTATAGTGTTGTGTCATAGTGTTGTTTATGCGATAGGTTACCTCTGTCTCTCTGAAATTCATCTTTAGAGACAACGTCAGCACAGGAGTCAAAGTATTTCTGTAGGGTGTCCACTTGTCTGCACAGAATGTCCCGGAAAGTTTCCATTTCTGCAAGCTTCTCACGCAACCTGTGCCCCTTCTGAGCAGGGAGAAACACAAGTTAAGAGAAGTAATCAAGAGCTGTCATGTGAAAGATTCGTGTCAGTTCGTTTTTTTGTTTAAACCAAGAAGAAAGGCTGTTATTAAAAAATAAGAGCAAAATACTCGACATTCTTACAACTGACAAAAGTAATTATAACAGATCTGGATGTTTGCTGGTATTTTCAGAGGGTGCTTTTGTATGTGTGGTCAAAGTTTAAATGTGTATTAAAGGAAATACTTCAGAGACGGCAGCAAGGGACTGAGGCTACATTCACACTTATGTGTCTTTTTTTTAAAACACAACTATTGCTACATTTACGCTTCACGGCCACACCACTAAGCCATATTCAAACTCCTAAAACAGAAACCGTGACGCTGGTACAATCTGCTCCCTGTTTACACCAGCATGCACATGTCCGGTGTATATGACAGGTCATGGTATGCATTTTTAGGCATGCAAGTATGAGTGTTTGAGTGTTCGATATGGACATCTGGAGTAATTATGGCCAACCTCCCACATGTGAACGTGACTTTTATATATATCTTTACTATTTAAAACAGGTAAAATCTGATATGACAGTAGAGCTGCGGCAGTGTATTGCTTCGCTCAGTAAATCCTTGACACGCTGTTGCTCTCTCTTTTTATCATAAGACTAGCTACTACTGCAGGAGTGTGAGCTCTGCGTGGGGAATAGATGGTGAGAGTCCACCTGAACAAACAGTGAGAAGGGTAACTGTTAGCATCATACCACTAACCTTACCTAACAGTTATTAACATGTATAATTACATATTTGCACTGTTTCTGTGTCAGGATGAGTTTGTTGGGACTGCTTAAATGTTCAGGGTCAGATGTTAGGCGCAGCGACAGTTGCTAACAGGGCAGACATTAAACTGAAAGGCAGGAGAGCGTCTCTTGACTCCCGGTATGGTCCTTCTTACTTACCTATGCAACAAAAGTGACGGAAACTTTGCTTATTTTTCTTATGTTAAGTTTAAATGTATGGGCCAATTGAAGCCTGGTTGTTCAATAAGTTTTTATTATTATTATTATTATTATTATTATTATTATTATTATTAGTTTTCTGTTGTTGGCCAATTCACATTCTTACTCTGACGTAGATTTTTTTAAACACTGTTTTAAAATGAAAAGGCATTAGTGTGGGTGAAGCCTGAGAATTTGATATGATCTATAGAACCAAAACCCTTCACACTCCCATGTTTTTACCTTGAAGGAGGATGTGGATGTGGCGGACAAGGCACTGGCTGCTGAGGTGAGAGACAACATGGAACCATGACGCCTGAGACTGGTTTCTGAACCATAACCAGACTCAGCCTGAAATCCAGAGGGAGGAATCGAAGGGAAAAGAGACAGCACGAGGGAAGGAGAGAGTATGATATAGATGAAAAGAAAGGAGAGCAAAAACAGAGGGAACAGATAATCAGTATGTGCACAAAACATGTCAAACAATCTGCAATAAAATAAGAAAGTCTGCAGCTCAGAAAAACAATACAGAGAAAGAGGGGGAGAGCATTTCTAGCTGTCAGCAGCACTGAGTAATGCTGAGCTCGACCAGAGCACGACCTACACCTACACAGACAAACAATCTGCTGAAGGGACCGGGGCTGACAAATAGACACATGCATCAACACAGCCAGTACACCTAGAACTAGGTGGCAGAAGAACAGAAGCAACAAATTGCTCTGTATCTCAAAATACTGTTGTTCCTGATAGGACATACAGTGTACTGTCTCACATGGCATTATAAAACAGATTTCCAGTATGACCTGGCAGTAGAAAGGAAGGGAGTGGCTGTGACTGCATTTGTTCCATTCAACAGCCAACTTATGACTGGGCGATGCCTGGGACTGCCAACTCAGCAAAGTGACAGAATTTTATTATACATAGCGTATGTGCATGCACGCACAGTAAAAGCAACCAAAGCAAAATTTTCTTGTTTGTCCCACATGCAGCTGTTAACAGTTATCACTACATAATACATGAGGAGAGAGCAAGTTCCTGACCCAATGTAACAGTCCTGTATATTCATGCTCTTATTCAGCTCATAGAAGCAGTAATTTGTGGTGTGTTTTATGCTTCTAAATGTATTTGCTGAGATTCAGTCATGGCCTCAGCATTTACCTTCCCTCTTGATTATTAAATTTAAAAGGGACTGTATGCTATTCATGTTTACTAATTGGTATGCAGAGGTATTTCTCGAGTACAGCGAGCAAACTGAGGAGGGAGTCAGGCGACATACTAAGAAAGCTCCTTTGCTATAGCATCTTTTAACACCTAAAACAGTGGGACAGACTGAAACATTTGACAGTGAGTACTAGTGAACAAATAGTGTGCTGAGTGGATGAAAAAAGAGTCTCAATGTTTGCTGTTGAAGGGTGTGTTTGAATTCAGACAATGATCCCATCATTGCTGTGATATTAAGATTAGAGCATTTACACGGGTCAAACTAATCAGATAATATATGAAGGGCAATCGAAATTGTGAAATATTTGGTTCATACAAAATATAACATGAAAAAGGGCTGCAACTAACGATTACTTTCATTGTTGATTAATCTACCAATTATTTTCTTCATTAATGGAGCCGTTTTTGGTCGATATAATATCAGAAAATGGTGAACAATGACAATTAGTGTTTCCCACAGCCCAAGATGATGTCCTCAAATGTTTTGTTTCACTCCACAACACAAATGTAGTTAGTTTACTGCCATAGAAGAATAAAGAAAGTAGAAAATAATTGCATTTTAGAAGCTGAAATTGGAGACTTATGACTTTTAAAAGAATTACTCAGACCATTTCATTGATTCTCAAATTAGTTGATGCATAATTGAACAGTTAAAAAGTTCAGCCCTAAAAATGACCTTACCCAGTTTTACAAAAGAATCAAACATAACAACATTCATAAAGTGAAAATCAGGGCTATTACATGTAAAGATATGCTCGGGTTCAATTAAAAAACAGGCTGTAGAATGATAAGTGCTGTTCAACCTGATGACGTTTTACTGTGTAAAGAAAGACTGACTGTACATGTAGATATTTTAAACACATTCTTTGGTCAAAGTGTTCAGCTGTCAGTTTCAAAAACAACAACCTGCTTTGTGTCAGGCTGGACTGTGACTGGCTGGTCACATTGCTGCAACACAGAATCCGTTTAAAACATGGTAACATTTCCATTTTCCAGCCACGAACAACAAAGCAACTGTAAGTGGCAGAGCTGCCATGCACATATGTTTTTTTGTTTTTTTATTTCAAATTGATATCGATGTTATCTTGACTTGTGGTCTGAAATGTGCCTCAGCTTCACCCCTGGTTGCTCAGTTAATTCTGTTTTAACACCTACAATGCAATATTATAGCGATATTATTTATTTATGCACCCATACAACAGCCTCATATAAATTAGGGCTGGGCAATGTACTAGTATTACACTGTATCAATACTGTGCTATGAGACTAGATATCATATTAGATTTTAGATATCTTGATATCACAAGTGTTGTGTTGTCTTGGTTTTATAGGCTGCATTACAGTGATGCAAATTTCTTAACTTATCAGACTTTTCTAGCGATATTTGCTTTTGCCCCCTAAGTCATTACATCCACATCACTGATGGTCTCATTGTGTATACACTGTAAAGCACCAAAGGTGAATCCTACTATATCTTCAGGATATTGTGGTATATTGTCAAAAATATTGTGACGTTTGATTTTCTAAATATAGTACAGCTTAATTTTGAACTATATCATCCTCAGTGTAATTCTAATTTTTGTTTCCAGCTACAACATATCATGTCCTTAAATCAAGCACAGTCTATATTTCAATAGTTGTAAGTGACAGTTGGGTAGTTAGGCCGACATGGGTGAATAAACATCTGACAGAAGTGCTACGAAGTAAAAGTTGGTCATCAGTATCACTAAATGCGTTCGCTGTAGATTATTCCTTCTAACTGAGATATTGCACAGGTTACTGACAAAATTATTATTGCTAGTTTGGTCATAGACCAAGAGGCAAAGCAATGCACTGATGAAAGATGAAGACCTATCTGTGCCTGCCATCTTTATGCACCTGCTCAGCTGCATGACAAAGCCATGCAAATTAAACACCCACTCACACACAACACATGAAATGGCATCTTGTGCCCACCACTCTGTGATGGTAATGAGATGAGTGTACAGTAAGTGACCATAGCAACCACTGATCACCTCTGCACATCTGAGCGTACTGCTGTTTGGGAAAAACATCCCTGTCATTAAAAAATGCTGGTAGTCCAGCACACAGCCATGCAGCATGAGTTTCATTTCTAAAAAATAAATAGTAATTTCTTATGATTACTGGCATGCAGTGGTGTTCAATTCTAAAGCGATCCCATCAGTGCACTCTCTGATGTGGAAAAACTACATGCATGCATATATTAAATAATTTATGCAATGCATTGTGTTTCATCAATTATATCACAACACTGGTATACTCATTAACGACTTCAATAATGAGTGATAGTAAGCAAGCAGCATGCCAACATGCTATAAGCCCACCATTCGGCCATTCCAACACCCAAGGCAGAGCAGGACACTGCTGCAGTCCCGGCGGTTTGCTGGCCCCAACATGGCCCAGACGCTCCCCCAACACTCGCACTGTTCTGACAATTCAGAGGCTTAAATCCCGTATTCCTGTTTCTCTGGACACACCTCACTGAGGAACAAAAGGGAAGAGGAGGAGGTGGAGATGAAAAGCCATACAAGCTCAGCTTAGCTCATCAAGTGAAGGAAAGCAGCTGTAAGAGAGGGAAAGGGGGAAGAGGAAAGAAGTCATTTTCTCCGTAGCAGCCAGAGGAGTGGCAGACACTAGCTGCCTATGAAGCAGAAGAAACAGGCTGAGCCAATAGGACGCGTCTTGAGAATCCTCGGCAGAGTGAAGCAGGTCTGCTTTCAGACGGACTCAAATGCACACACATACATGCACTCCACTGCTGCTGCGCACATATATCAACAGACCACACACCCTGATATGTGCAACCTTTTCATCTTGTCCGTTTTTATGTCCAGCATCCATCACTGAGCAAGCAAGCGTGACTGTGTGTGTTTGCATGTAAGAGACGGAGCGAGAGAGGGATGAAGGGTGCATGCACATATGCATGAGAGAGAGAGAGAGAGAGAGAGAGAGAGATGAGGGCTGTCCGGAGCTGTTTGTGTTATGAACCACTAAAGTACCAAACGGGTGGGTGAGTGAAGAGGGATAAGTGACGAAGAAAGAAAGAGAGAGAGAGAGAGAGAGAGAGAGAGAGAGTGACGAAGAAAGAGAGAGAGAGAGAAAGAGAGAGAGAGAGAGAGAAAGCGAGAGAAAGAGAGAGAGAGAGAAAGAGAGAGAGAGAGAGAGAGAGAGAGAAAGCGAGAGAAAGAGAGAGAGAGAGAGAGAGAGAGAGAGAGGCAGAGAGTGGGAGGCAGGGAACAACATTTGTCTGAATCTTCTGCTTTACTTCTATCTGTGGTTGAAAAACTACAAATAAATACAGCGGGGGATTTTCCCATTCTCTCTCATATCACCCCTCTGAATCTGACAGAATGGAACAGTCTTCTCAGTATGATCAAGAGTTTTATGTGTCCCTCTTGATTTTTGTTGCTGTGAGAACGGGTGATAAAAAAAAAAAAAAAAAAAAAAAAGCATTATTCATCAGGAGCTGCACTTAATGTCCCTACACTTAGCACAACTTTTTCCACCACCAACACAAACACACCCACACATAAAAACACAGATGGACTTGCACAAAAATGTTTTTTTTCCCCCCGTACAATATAGAGCCTAATATGGTAATATAGATATGCAAACGGTGGTTGTTTGCCCTTGCAAAGTGGCTTAGACGAGGCACTTAAAAGCTGTAATTATGGCCTGTTCGACCCACATTAAAGCACAGTTGTTAAACACTGACATTTACCAACAAGTAGTACGAGTATGAGTGTATTAAACAGCACAAAAATTTCACCCTCAAATTGTTGTTTTAAAAGATTAATTTTTTTGTAATCTCACTTAATAGTTTCTAAATATGTATGCATATGTATGCAGAATCTTTTTGCAACCGGACAAGATTTTGGTAGTGAAAAGTTTTTTCCTTTTGTAGTACGACTTTTGTAGAGTATCATTAATCAATAATATCTGAACAGCAGGTAAACAGTCTTTGTGAAGAGGCAGATCACATTGTCTGATATGCAATCTTGGAACCCATCGGTCATATCTGACGACGAGGTCGCTTTATATTTGCTTTTTAAAAGTTTATCTGTATTCAAATGCAGATATCTGTTAACAGAGACTGGGCTAAATGGTCAGTGCATGAAAGAGGATGTCTTGGTACGGATATCTGCTAGCTTCACAGGATCAGCCAAAAATAATGGCCCCAGCCTCCAGATGATTATCATAGACGGATCGAATGCTGACAGGTTTCGATATTGCACAATCTATATCTGTAGTAAGGCTCTAGAGCTTCACAGTATATGCCTAAATGCTTAAGTTGTGGATTTTAATTACTATAAACAAATATGGATTAGAATTTGAAAATCTATTATTTAAAACAGATGTGGTACGAAGGGCCTAATATGTGTTTGTATGTGTGCTTATTCTACTGTGCTGTGTGTACTAATTCTGCTATTTCATTCATTTGTCATATTTTAAGCACCAGGAACGGAAATTAAAGCTTCACATAAAATGTCAATATTTGCAGAAAAAGATGTGTGTATGCTTAAACAAAGTGAGGCTATCCTTAAGTAGGATACGCTGCTTCATGCCCTATTAACACAAAGATTAAAACCATAATGCCAAGAGGTGAACACTGAATGTAAGACCTTCTTTGGCCAGTTGGGAGCAGTGCAGTCACATTCACCTACTGTACAGAAATGCTGCAGGTAGTGCTGCATTTAGCTTCTTGAGGTTACTGTAGGTCACAATCCAGACATAACCCTGAAATACTCTCACACTGCTGATAATGGACTGGAGACCTGCGGTCGCTCACACTCAATTGCAAACACCCAGTAGCAATAACAAAACTATCCACAGAACCGTTTTAGTGGAGCGACAAGCCTAATGAGAAATCACAGCATAGTGATTATTAAGGGAGGTAAATAAGGTTGCAAATAACAATTATTTTCATTATCGAATAATCCATATTATATTATTTTCACTATTAATTGATGAATCCATGCATTGTTTAGTCTATAAAAGGCCAAAATGTGCAAAAACTGCCCCCCCCAGAGCACAAAGTGGTGTCTTCTATTTGCTTCTTTTCATCCAGCAGTTCAAAACTCAAAGGCTCTTCATATACTATCAGAAATGACAGAGAAAAGAAATCCCACGTTTTTAAAGGCGGAACCAACAACAAACAACCAACAACAACCAACAATTCTGCTTGAAAAATGAAGGAAATAATTATTGGATTATCTCTGGATTACCTAATTTTTTAATCAATTTATTGATTTACAAATTCATCAATTATTGTTGAAGCTTTAGTGGTACATTTACTGTGGTATTTCAACTATAGTGTCATTATTATTAAGCAAACAATCAAGAAAAATATTGTAATTACACAATTCATATCACTTGTTAACTGGTAATTTACATTTGTCTCACCAGAACACCCAGGTTACACAAAATAAAGTAAATCAGCAAATGTCTGTACAAACTACAATTTTATCCAAGTTTAAGTACTACTGTATGTGGAGTATTTTCAACACTGCATAAGTGAATCATTAAAAATAAAATTAAAACTAAACAAAGGAATAACTTGTTTCAATATTTAGAGCATACAAACACAAACTAAACCAGCATAGCTAGATTGTATCAGCTAAGTTAAGACAAATAACGGCAGTATATGTTACACAGCAATTCTCTCCTACGCCATGGCGACATATCTAACGTGCTGTACATACTTGATTTATGCTTATGTTAACTTGATGTCACTGCAGAGTGAGCAGCTGCCTGGTATCTGATAACAGGGGATACCCCCACCTCAGCACCTCACTCCACAGATTCCTCACATTCCCAGGGTGAAGGGCTCTGTGTGTTTGTGTGTGGGGGTGTGTGTGTGTGTGTGTCTGAATCCCTGTCCTGCCACACCCAGCTCACTGAACAAAACAGATAACTCCCTGTCTATTCTGAAAAACACTCTGACCCAAAATTGAACCTGAATACCTGGAAAAATGTGAATAATGCAGCAAAACAGTGATTTTAGTGGGTGAATAGGCACACCAAAAACAAAATCAAATATTTATTAAAGCCTAAGGAACCAACACAATGACGCATAGGGAAATTTGTTCTGATTCTTGACAAACACCACACAAATGAAAACATTCTCAACACAACACAGTGCAGCAATAGTTCGTGTATCAGGGTACTGCAGCTGACATGCTTGCGGGTAGACAGTCTATATGACAAACAAACCAAGGTGTTAAAAAAAGCCAGCAAGAAAGACTCATAACAAGTTTCCTTCAGCTTGAGGCAAGTGAGATAAAACACTTCAAAAACTTTCTAAATGCCACTCAGAGTGAAGCTTATGAACAATTTTACAGTAACTAAAGCTGAGGAAAAAGAAACCATGAAGCAAGCAATTACTTAGGGTTAGAGACAATCTGCCCAAATAGTTACTGTAACATAAAACAAGGCTTTTTAGTGATGTTAAAAGTTATATGTATTATAGTGAGGTTTGTAAGGATCTGCAGGAACCCTGCTGAACATGAATGTATGAAAAAAGAGAAACCCTGTTTCACTCACCTTGTGCAACTCTATCGACTCAATCCACTGGAGTCTGTGTTCAGGATCTTCAGCTCTGAGGTACCAAACACTGTCGTTCACGCTGATGTCAAAACGACACTCGTCAAACTCGTGAGGCTGCAAAGAGAGAGGAGAGGGCTGATGAATAGTTATTAGGGCACATGTGGCATGTGAAGAAACACTATCACAAAAGCCAAATATCTATCGGAATACATAAATACAAAATTTAATGCAACATTTTCCTGAGTTCAATAGACTCACTGAGGAATCGGGGCAAAAATCCCTCTATAATGCCTCTACGGTCTGTTTATGACACTGGCTGACTTGCGATGACACATTCTGGACACACATGGATTCCATCAGTCACAGAAAAGCCTCTGCCACACAATAAACAGGAATTTTAATTAGAAACTTATGTTTTATGTCTGCAGGCGCAACCCTAAACGACCGCAGTGGAGCTGTGCAAAAAAACAGATACTCTTTCAGCAGGCCTCCGCCTGAACCCGGGTCATCATAACTTTTCCTTCTACTATTAGGCCAAATCTTTCAACTATTTCACTCCCCCGCTCTACAATGCACCCCACCCAGCTCCAACCGCTGACCGCCTTAGGCACCCAAACACGTGCACCAAAGAATTCCCGTTTCCTCTGAGATTGGAATTTGACCACTGCACTCAGCTGAGGAGAGATCTGCTTTGCAAAAGGTTCTAATAAAAAATGCGACTTGAATCTCTCTCCCGTTTTTCTCCTTAGTAGAACCAAGACTCCAGCTGCTCTGTCAGCTGACATAACCTCATGTTGTCCAGGTTTAATTAGATTTGCTGAATGACGCTCATGTGCTGGTTTACTCGCTGTCACGGACCAGCAACATACACTCCAACTCTGAAGACAAACTGTCAGCCTGAATAACTTCATGCAACACTGTCATTTAAACACTAATATTACATTTTACAAGTTGGATATCTGGGATGCTGACAGGGGAGAGTGGTTTTCTCTGACCCATAAATGCTTTCTATTACATTCACAGACAACCTGAGAGCAAAAGTTTCCCCTCAGAGACAGGTGTAATGCCAAAACTGCCCTCCACTTTCTAAATTTCACTACAAGAAGGGGTGTGGAACATTAACCTCAAGTGCATCCAACCATGATGCCATTACTGGTTAGAGAAATCCAGTCTATCTTACTGTGCTGTATCAGACACAGCCCATAAACCTCTGCTTTACAACCCAGTTTATACCTCCTTCATTCTGCCTGGAACAATCTCCTTCCCCTTGCGTAAGCACTATTGAATATCATGCTGCACTGGCTATTTTCTGTGAGTGTGTGGCATCTTCAGGGTTAGAAAAGAGGAGGTTATCAGTGATGGCAACATTGATAACCTCCTCGCAAAAGAGACATCCAAGACTCAAAGCGTTTTTTTTCTTCATTTAGCTGTGTGTGCAAACACTGAGAACAGTCTGGTGCATCTGCAGCTATGCAGCATGTAACAGACTGATATTAGGCAAGAAGAGAAGCAGAGGCTTGTTCCTGCATTCCTGAGTCCTCATACCCCCGTCTACTCAGACAGCACTGGCTGTAGATATTTTGGAAAAGGGGAGAGGCAGAAAGAAGTGACTGTGTGGGTCACACTACTCTTATTATTAGTGAGCATGCATAATTTAACTGTGTACACTCTTACTTACCCTACTATACACAATTATAAAACCCTCTAGTCTTGTGAAGAATTGTAATAATGCTCACCCAAATGACCACTTTCACTGGAAGAAACTAACTGTAACACTTTCATGTTGTGGTTTAAATCCAGTTTTGAGTCATTTAATCCTCTTGCACAAATCTCAGTAAAACCATTTGTTTGGCCTCTGTACTTAGTTGCGGTTTGCTCAGAGAGATCAGTGAATATTTAACCAGGGTGTGGGGTTGCAACTTATCTCACCAACAGGAGGCCGGCATCAGGAGAACACAGGTCTACAAAGTGAGATCAAAGCTTACATTTTAACAGTGGGGACACCAATTTCAAGCAACCAGTGCAATAACAGCCACGGAGGAAGAGGTATGAGAGCGTTCACAAGTGTCTGCTGGAGCAAGAATGCCATTGTCTGCTAAAATACAGGTCTCTACCCTACCTGTGATCCTAATAACAGCCTCATTACTGGTTAATGTTTACCTTTCTATCTTTGTGGGGCATGGATTGAAGGAATTAAAGTTCAACTCCATGCTAATAACAGGGAAAGACATGGTCCATATATTGAGACCTGCTAGACAGGTAACCCTACTCCAAAAGCAGGGATGCAGAAAATGAGGCCTTTCATGGTCGCCCATCTTTTGAGTCATTATTCCCTGAAATGCTGGACAGGTGCTAAGCTAAAGGGGCAGCAGCAGAGTGATGCTCTTTCTTCATACCATGGTGAATACTTACTGTGATGACAGCCTTGCTGAGGCACAGAGACCCCCTGCAGCCGTATTCCCGTTCATCCTCCGACTTGTAGTAGCTCAAGGTGTTGTTTTTCAACACGACCCATCGGTCCTGCCATCCGTGTATGTAGTTTGTCCACTGTAAACACACAAGAGGTGCAAAACAAACAGTTAGCTAAACTATGCAGCCAACAGATCATGTGCCTGAGTGATGTATTTACAGCAGGGATACTCAATTTGCTTTGCTTAAGGGGCCACTTTTGCACTTTTCCAGGATCCAGCTGCAGGAGTCCTATACACATTTCTATGATTTTAGGAAATCTCTCAGATTTAAGGACATCTCTAAGATTTACGGTCAGATTTTGGGATGATTCAGGGATTTTAGGACAATTCTAGGATTTTGGGTGATTTTACTGATTTCTAAGATTTAGAAACATTTCCTGGATCGTGGGATGTTTCTAGGATTTTAGGACATATCTAGAATTTCAGGACATTACCAGGATTTTAGGTCGTTTCTAGGATTTTAAGACAACGGGAGCTTGTTTAGGATCTCTATCTGGGAGAACTCCACTAGTACGTTTTTGATAAACCAGCTCAATTTTGATGCCGTTTTATGCACTCTGGCACCTCACGTATTCCAAAATTACAAAGTGTTAATAACTTTATTTTCATTGTGAATGAGAAAATGGTTGGTGGGCCACCCGGCACCCTATCGGGGCCAGATTTGACCCGCGAGCTGTAAATTGAGCATCACTTTTGTATGGGAATTCAACTGTTTCAGGTCATTAGTGTTTTAAGACTAGAAGCGTGTAATTAAAATATCTAAAGAAAGTGCTTGTGCAGTTAAAAGCATTGTAACATCCAAACTGGTTCACTTACTTTGCTTAAAACACCTCCGAGCTCCACGGGCTGTCCGGATTCCGGGTCCACATCCTCATCCGATCCGGACGATGAACTCTTTTCGGACATTTAAATCCAAGCGTCAAAGAAAATTTAAACCTGATTTTATCCACAGAGGAAACTTATCTCTACGCTGGCTGCAGGGTTAAGTTAGTTATGAGTTCAAACGCGTCACAGCCAAACCCGCTGACAGCTTCTTTTACTTAGCTTTAACGCCAGAGAAATGCCGTTAATTAGGCATTACCGGAGTGTAGCAAACATCGGATGAAAGGCGTAATTTATCTTCGGTTGGCTGACAGACTGAAACCTTGGCTAGCTTGTTTTGTAGCAAGCTATTTCGGAGGTGACAGCTGAGTCTCAACTTCTCCGTTTTTGCGGGCTTTGTTTTGAAACTGACGTCGAATACCAATGAGACTAGCTAGTTAGCGTTAGCTGTCAAACGACGCAACTAGCTAACATCAACTTAACAGGCAACTTGTGACTGTGCTCGTTAGCTCTCTTAGCTGTAGTCCACGAGCTCCTTTAAGAAGTGATCGATAAGGCGGACCTTCGTGTTAACGCTGTGCCTCAACTTCAGGCTGCAAATATCGAGCAACGGTCAGTGCAGCTGCCGTAGTTCCGCAGTTTAGTTAGCAGTAGCGGAGGACTGACTAGCTCGTCTTCATTCAGGTCGGGGGGAGGAGCCGCAGCCACGCTTTACTGTGTACTTTATACAGAGCGGCGTCAAGCTATATATACTCACAGCGACACCGGAAATCACACATATGTGCCTTCAAAATAAAATCGGTACTTTTTTTTTCATCAAGGGATTGCAGTGTAACAGAAATCATACAAAAATCAACAAGACGGTGGGGACAATGATATTTTTAATGGCGACCAAGTCCTTCATAAATATACTATGAGATGAAACGTATGACTCGAAAAAAAAATTAAATTTAGTTAACTTGAATTTTGCCCTAGACTAGGTTTTGGAGTCGTTTTGAAAACTTTTTTCTATTTAACAATTTGAAACCTAAGCAAATAGGTTTGATTTCTTTCACTAACATGGGTAGAAAGCAATGAGCAACTTCACATGACATTACCAAACAGGAAACAGGAAAAAAAGTAACTAAAGGAAAGTAAAGGGAACTACCTTAACATAAAACGACATTTTTTTCCCATTCTCCATATATATGGAAAATAGAAAATATATTTTTTCCCTCACCTTTTACTGATTTCTTGCAGTTTGCCAAGCACGTCTTGCCAATCAAGTCACTTTGCTTAGGTTTCAAGGGTTAAATAGCTTGTGAAATGCATCTGAATGCAACACAAGAAAACTGACATCTCAGTTTTAAAGGCTTAATTAATGGTGCTGAGTGGACTTATCAAAGAGTCAAGTTTTAGGCTCTTAGAGTTTGACTGTAGTAAGTTCAGACTGACTGCAGATCCTTTTATCAATACGCTCAAACTATGCCAAAGGTTACTTTAACATTATATGCTTTATTTAGTGCTCTTCTGTCTCTGAGTATTCAGTGTACTTTGGACACGATGAAAACGCCCCAGGCTAAGGTTCATGGGGTCATCTGCATATCAGAAAACATAATTTCAAGCCATAAAGTCTTAAATGAATTTCTGTAAAGTCCTTTACTGTACTTTATGTCAAGGTAGTAACTTATAAACACTGGTTTATACTGTTTTGCGTTCAACCTGGTTAAAAAAAGTGATCTCGTAAAGATAATCTAAATTACCTCTTTTAATAGGCTGTATTTAGTTTTCTTAGGTATGCCGTTAAGTCCCGCCCTTTCCGGCGATGATGCATGTACGCGGAAGTGCCGCCAAAACCGTCATTACCACAGTTTTCAAAATATGCCCGGACAAGATAGACAGCTGAGCGATTTTATTTCAGAGAGATCGTCCTCGGTCAGAGTGATAAAGGTAAGTTTCTGAATGACTGGTCCAGCTGGACAAGGCGCACACGTAAAGGGATATTAATAACTACAATATCTTGCAGGTTCATCATCTAACTTGGAAACAGAGCTGGGCTTATAAATTGGACCATACTGCATAACAAACGAAATTCTTCCCATCAAGGACCTTTCTTCAGGATGGACAATGGGGTGGCATCCACTAAAGGAGAGAGCTTCCTGTCCAGGATGGCCCTCAATGACAACAAGGCTGGTATGGAGGGTCTTGACAGGGACAAGATCAACAAGATCATCATGGAGTCATCTAAGGTAGACACTAACAGTACAGTGGGGGAAAGTAACTAAGTACATTTTCTCAAGTACTGTACTTAAGTATGAATTTGATATTTGAGGTACTTGTACTTTATGCGAGTATTTTATTTTCATGTCACTTTATACTTTTCCTACTCAACAACATTTCAAGGGGAAGTGTAATATTTTACTTAACTGCATTTATTTGACAGCGTTAGTTACTTTATAGATTAAGGCTTTTGCATGGAAAACCTAAGAAAAGTTAATAAAATATGTAGTTTTGTCAATAATTAAATTATCAAACAGTTTATACAAGCACAGCTGCAGGAATAAGTTGATTCAAGAATCAGTTGATCAGCTGATTCACAGAAAATTAATTGCCAACCATTGTGATAAACATTTCAGTCATTTTTAAACTTTTGTTTAAGTTGACTTTTAGGAGGTTTTTTTATTTTAAAAAAACCCCACAAAAAACAACTTGGGTGTTTTTTTCTTCCCTTTTGATAATTTTAGTTTTTTCTATTTTCTATTTTAATTTTGAGGATTTTAGAGGAAGGCGTTATATATATTTTTTTAAAATTTGAAGTTTGTGGAGTGTTTTTTTCGATTTTGTTGTTATAATTCTGAGTTTTTTGGGCTGTTTTATTCTTTCTTTTTTAAATAATTTTGAATATTACTTTTTCTTCCAAGATTTTTTTTGTGTTGGGTAATTTTATTGTGTAAAAATGAGTACATTTTCCTGATAATACATACATACTTTTACTTAAGTACCATTTGCAATGCAGGGCTTTTACTTGTAACATAGTATTTTCACAGGGCCGTATTAGTACTTTTACTCAAGCAAATGACTTGAATACTAACTCCACCACTGCAGTTCAAATAGACTTATTCTGTTAGTTAGTACCAATAATCTTTCATTCAGAGGAATATTAACAAATATAAGTGATGTGTTAAAACGGAAAAGGCTCTGTCGTGTGCTGTGGACAATATGAAATGTGAGGTCCAATTTTACTGGCTGTGTCCAGCCTTGTGTGAAAGTGTAATGACATCCCATACTAAAAATAGAAATGCTATTGTAGCTTTTCATTTTGGCTGTGCTAGAATCTGTAACTCTTTATTGTCCTTGTCGTTTCCTGGCAGGGATCTAGGTTTTATGAGAATGAGCTGAAAAGAGAGCAGCAGGTGAACCAGCGTATTGAGAAAATGATGCTACAAAAGGCACAGATTACAGAACAGCAGTTAAAGAAAGCACACGCTCAGGTGAGACACTGTATGGATTGAACGGGGTGTTTTTAGAGGTTACTCAAAGAACACATATGCAGACAAATCTGATGTGCCATTAGATGAAAAAGCTACATTACCAAATACACACTTACGTGTTTTTCTTTAAATCTGTCTTTCTAGGTGGAGAGGATGGCCACAGAGCTGGAGAAGAGTCGTGATCTCAGCCGTATGATTGTACATGTGGACATGGACGCTTTCTACGCTGCTGTGGAGACTAGAGACTGTCCTGAGCTGAAAGACAAGCCCATGGCTGTAGGATGCATGAGCATGCTGGTGGGTTCTGGGAAATAGACACAAATATGACAACAATTTCTCCAATAATTAAAGTAAATAATTCAGACTATCCCCACACAACACTTTACCTCAAGGAAGAGGGCAGAAATAGAAAAAAAGAATTAGAAGAACTATGTGCATTAGGATACCAAACTTCTATAATACAGTTCATTACAAACTCTTTAGTCACAGTATAATGCAGTGATACTGCATTTTCTTAAAGTACAGTGTAGGAATAAGTCTTCAAATGTACGATTTATATTCATTGCACAGTGTAATACAATGTAATATCAGAAGTCATGGATATTTAAACCAGTGCCAATTTTATATGAATAGCTCTATGATGAATTTAAGTGCTTTAATTTAATCTCACCCTTTTCTCTTTCAGTCAACGTCTAACTACCATGCCAGGAAGTACGGAGTCCGGGCCGCCATGCCTGGCTTTATTGCAAAGAAACTCTGCCCCAACTTAGTTATTGTTCCAACCAACTTTGACAAATACCGAGCTGTGAGTGATGAGGTAAGAGTGATGGCAAAACACACACACAAAAACAAAATAAATACATCCAGAAAGTTGCAGTTAAAACAAATGCTATGCAGCCAATTTGTGGCATCTTGCTGAAAACTAACAGGTGCTCGTGGATTTGTATCTCTCTGTTAGATCCGGAAGATTTTTGCAGACTATGACCCTCACTTCCAGCCATTGAGCCTGGATGAAGCCTATCTGGATTTTACAGACCACCTGGAACAGAGACAGAGCTGGCCAGAGTCCTCACGCACACATCCCTACCGCACCAGCGGCAACGCCACAGGCAGGACTTAATTATACAGACATGTAGAATGATTATACCGTGTGGTTTGTTGTTTTTTTTTTTATAACTGTCACATTTACTGTAGACACCACAATATGACAGAAAACATTTGTGTTACATGATCAAAGTTTTAAACATCAGGTTATTGTGTGAAGTAATTTCTTTCCTGTAAAGGTGAAGAGCAGGTTGAGCTTCCGCAGGAGACGGTGCCAGAGGAGAACGACCTCTCTCCGGTCCTGTTTGAGGACAGCCCAAGCTCCTCTCCCTCCTCACCGGGTTCTGCAAGTGTCGGTGCTGCTAGTGGTGCATTCGAGGTGTTTGGGACGTCTGTTGAGGAGGCTGTGAGAGAGATGCGCTTCCGCATTGAACAGAAGACCATGCTAACTGCCAGTGCAGGTGAGTGGAAAACCACTCCAACACAGATAATAAAAAACTATCTTTTGTTCGTCAGTGTCTTGCTATTTTCAAATATTTTGCTTTTTAATTTGATTTTCAAAGAAGATATACATACTCAACAAAAGTTTAAGGTCACCAAATAAGCATTTGTCTATCATTTACTCACCCCATGTTACTTTGAATTTATGAAGAAAACTTTCTTGTTTTAAAACTGAGAAAATTCTTGATGAATTGAAGTAAAAGGGGTCCCTGTTTAACAACAGCAAATCAGCCATATACAAACTCTTACACAAGTTGTGCAGTAAAATCCAAGTCTCATTTATCCAGTTGCATGCTCAGTACTTCCCAAACACATGCATTTTCACTAAAACCCTACTATTTAGAGCACTTCAGCATAAACAATCTCACGCACGGATGAGTAGCGCTTTGGAAAGCACCTGTTTTCCAACTGCTCAAAGGAATGCATGACCACAGTTAAAATGCATACTATTGTCCAGGTGCTCTACTCATATGCAGTATGATGTTTTAAATAGTAAGGTTTTAGTCAAAATGCATGTTTGGGAAGTACTGAGCATGCAACTGGCTAAATGAGACTTGAATTATACAGCACAAGTTGTGGGAGAGTTTGTAAACAGATGTTTCGAGATAGTTTTGCTGTTATTTAACACAGCCTAATATGGCTGCAAGTCATGACAAATTTTCTCAGCTTTTGGATTCTTTCTTCACCGTGGAGGCATGCGTGAAGAACAAAGTTTTAATCTCAAATTCAAGTTAACATAGGGCAATCGATATACAAATGGTCATTATGTGGTTGAAGTATTCCTTTAAGTGTTACACTCCTCTTGCATCTTGGACCCCCCCCCCCCCCCCCCTCCCCCCTCTCTGAATAAAAACAAAATTCGAGAAATATTAGGAGACTGACAGCTCCATTTGAAATATAATTCATTCTTTGTAATAATAAACTGCTTAATAATAATAACAAGTCTTTTCAGCACACTTTGTTTAGAATTCTGAGTAAGATTATGAATGTGTTTTACCAGCCCTTCATTTACAAACGCAGTACTAAAAAACGCTTTTCACTCTTCTAGGAATTGCTCCAAACATGATGCTTGCCAAGGTGTGCAGTGACAAGAACAAGCCCAACGGCCAATACAGACTCCCCTCCACCAGAGAGGCAGTCATGGACTTCGTCCAGAATCTCCCAGTCCGCAAAGTACAGTACACATTGCTCAAACTAAAACATAAACAGAGAGCCTTATGGTGTTAGTTGGTGAATAATTATGGAAAGATGAAAGAATGTAATCGTGTGTTTTTGTGTTATTAAAGTCTGACAGATGGGGAGTAAAATGAGTAGTGATGTGCTGCAGACGGGGGAAAGATGTTTGAGAGAAAATTTATATCACTATTTAAAAACAGTTAAAATGTGTGTGTGTGTGTCTGCTTTCAGGTTTCTGGCATAGGGAAGGTGAGTGAGAAGATGCTCAACGCTCTGGGCATCAGTAGCTGTTCTCACCTTCGCCAGCAGATGGAGTTGCTGTCATTGTTGTTCTCAGAGACATCCTGGCATCATTTCATGCAGGTTTCTCTGGGTTTGGGCTCTACATTTATACCAAGGTACCTAACTGTCTAATGAAACTCAGCACAACTAAACGAGAAAAGTTAACAGTCTGGGTTATAGAGAGAGAAGATCATATACAATGTCTTTGCTTTCTTACAGGCATGAAGAGAGAAAAAGCATGAGCACAGAAAGGTACGGTTTTAATGAGGCATAACAAGACAGCTGGATTGATTTTGTTGGGAGTCCATCTCCTTAACTCTCTCTCATTTCTCGTCTGTCAATTGATCTTCACAGGACTTTTAAAGAACTGAGCAAAGTTGAGGAGCAGCTATCTTTTTGCAGGGAGCTCTGTGAAGACTTAGCACAAGACATGAAGAAAGAAGGTCTAAAGGTAGAGAACGAGGGTTGTTTTATTTATTTTGCAACATGAACATACCTGTGTGCATATCCTGTGAAGAAGTAGACGGTCCTAAATACATCTGTGGTATACATGTACATAGTTATACTGTATGTTCATAGTGTCAATTTTATAACTGCTGAGACAGTGCTTGGATGAATCCTGCCTAAACACTCTATGTCACTGATGTCCAACACTGGGGTCCCAAACCCTGCAAGAGGTCACCAAAGCTTCAGGGCAGGTCACGAGGCCTTTTGTATTTTAAGGGGGTTCAAAAAAACTTTTGAAATATATATAGTGTTGGCCAATATCTTCATTATATTTCATTAATTTCTGTGAAGTAAACTGAGATTGTTATTAATAAAAGCTATATTATTCAAGATATTAACTTCACAGAAAATCTCCCAAGATAAAGGCACTGTGAAGACCTGAGCGCAGCCTTCAGTCTCTGCCAAACAGACTCGACCTGCATCAAAAAAGTATGCAGTTAAACAATCAAAGTTCTATTAAAACAAGCCCTGACACACCCAGACGATGGTCAGCCATTGGTCAATGTTGGGCCGTCAGTGAGCTTCTGTCGCCCTATTTTTTGTGTTGTGTCCCGCACTGTTGGCATTTCTTGGCCCTTGCTTTTTTTTTTTTTTTTTTTGCTCGATTCAGGATGTTGAATCGGAGATGGCTGAGCCTGTGTGTGAATTAAATCAAGAAATCAGCATGAGAGGAGGGACAGAAGAAGTGAGGAAAGTCAATAAAAGCCCTAAAACAAGAGGGAATGAGATTGAAACAAACCTGTTAAATTGGTTAAGATAGTTTTCTTAGCCAGTGAGCTCTTTAGCAGAAATGGTTAGTAACTGCGCGATTATTGTTTGCTGGTGCACAGTGAATATACTTTTTCTGTCAACAACAGGTTGAGTTGTTAATGTGCTAACTGGCTAACTAGCAGCTTGAATGGATCCTGTCAGTCTTCTGGTTTCCCATTTAGAATAATGAATACAGACTACTGCCTCCTGCTGGTATGGAGAGTCTTTTCCTTTCACCCAGGTGGACAATCTACGTTCTGTCTGACCATTGGCTGTAGTCTGCGGTGTGATCGGGTGCAACATTTGGGCCAAGACAGAGGCGACATGAGGCAGGACAACAGTCAGCCTTCATTGCCACTAGTTTTGTGACTAACGTTGGTTTTGTGTGTTTCAGTTTTTAAGAAAACAGGTTGGCTCTGTGTGACTGTCTCAGGCTGAGCAAAGAGAGGAGAAATAAAGCCAGCATGGGGGATATTTGAACAGAAATTGACACCGCAAAAATGGATTGAGTGAAAAGAGTTATATTGGTAAAAAGAAAAAAAATTACTGTCTCATTCTTAGCCTACCTAGAATCACCCCGACTCCAACCACAATCTCATACAATTACCTCAACCTGTTCATTCCCCCTGAATCGATAGAGGGAGGACTGGATGGCTTGGAACGACCATCACCCCCCTGCCTGGGTCCTGATGTGGCCTTGATAGCTGGAGGAAATGGAGGGCCATTAAGGAGACAGCAGGGGCTACTATCAGCCTTGGAAATGTCTCCCTGGGAGATGATCACATTACTATGAAAGCGCTTTGTGCCGTGTTACTCACAAAATGCATTCTGACAAATCAGTGATATGACAGATTATACAAATTTCCATCTCTCTTCTATTTATAGCCGTTTCACACATTGTTATTGATCCTGCCTATAATTAAGAGGTTATTAGAGAGCAGAAAGATATGACTTACACTGTTTTCCCGAATATGAATTAAATTTCCTGCAGGGTAAAACCGTAACACTGAAGCTTAAGAACGTGAACTTTGAGGTAAAGACCAGAGCGCTGACGCTGCCGTATGCTGTTGCCACAGTGGATGAGATCTTTGCTGTTGCTAAGGACCTACTGAAAACGGAAATCGACAATGAGAGCCCCCAGCCACTCAGACTGAGGCTCATGGGTAATTAGATGTAGCAGTATAACGTACATATCAATTAATATAACTATCTTGAAATAAATCTAAATGATCTGTGACAGACTTCGTGTGGAAATAATAACACAGTTGACGTTCACTTTGGAGTTTTCTCCAGATAATTTGCTTTTGTGCTCGTAGGTGTTAGAATCTCCGCCTTTGTCAGTTCGGATGATAAAAAGCCCCTGCAGAGGAGCATCATAGGCTTTCTTCAGTCAGGCAAGACCGACTCTTGCAGTTCTCCCCAAGGAACGATTCAAAAACTTGACAAAGAGCATCTCTCCAATCACGCCTTGGTGCAGAAGTGGCAGAGACAGAAGGAAGTTCCCTTGTGGAGTGAGCAGAGGGGGTTAGAGGGACAACAGATCTGTGAGGAACCCAAACAGTCTTTCTTCCAAAGGGCTCATGCCAAAAGACTGCAACTCCAGGCTGCGAATACCAACACACAAGAGGAAGGCCAGAATTCTTCTGTGATTCCTTCCGCAGGCACTGATGCTCAAAAGAGCATAGACTCATCAACAGAGGTGCACAAGAGTGACCTTGCAGCCACAGATCTCTCAGAAAATGACTTTGTCTTCCCCGTAGACGCTCGTGCATCCACATCAGGCTGTGGTGGACAAGTGTCGGAGAACCTTACCTGTCCAGTGTGTAACAGGCAAGTGGGCACGACCGATTTAAATGTCTTCAACAGACATATAGACCACTGTCTCAGTGATGCCTCTGTAGAGTTGAACCGATGCACAGTTTCTGACTCAGAGTCAGATCTGGACCTCGACAATGACCAAAGAGACTGTGAGGGGATGGACGAATGGAGGACAGAGTGTGAGGTTGAAGAGGAGAAGGTGGAGAACGGTGAAGAGCTGGAGTTGAACAGAGCTGATCATCGGGGAGGTCAACACAGCTTGGAAAACCAGCCTGGGAAACCAACGTTTTTGTTGATCCATGGTGACAACAAAAGAGTGACCTTGGCACAGCCTCAGTCATGTAATGAAAAAGGCCCGGTGCTCATCTGCCCAGTGTGTCAGCTGATCCAGGACAGTGATGACCTCACTGTCTTCAACCGCCACGTTGACCTCTGCCTGAACCAGGAGGTCCTACATGAGCTGAGGGGGCAGACGCTGTCGCCCATAAATCCACCTTCAGTCATAGGTGAGTGATTGTATTAAATGAGGTTGTTCACTTTCACTAAACAGGAACCACATCTGTGCACCTTTTTTATGATCTTTCATTACTAAACCTGCCATAAATATTTTTTTTGGCCAATGGGGGGGAAGCGAAAACATGTTGTAAACACAACATTGACATATCATCTTATGGCGAGCTTGTTATCAAACAGATGATTATGTAAATACAGAGTTACAGAGAAACATTTGCATTTATTTGATATCTCACTCTCATATGGCTATTTTTCTGATCTTCTGAGACAAATATCCTGCTGTTTTGTTCTCAACAGATAGTGTACACAGAGGTTTTAGAGTTTTTATGCAAAAAATGTTGCCTGTTGCAGCTATAAAGAACTTGATGAGAGCGTTGAGAATGAACCAAGGTGTGGAAATTGGCTTTGAAAGGGTAAGTTTAGCATTTTTCAACTTTGACACTGTTTTCCCATGTTTTTGTGTTCAGGTAACTAATAGGAACAGACATTTTTGAATCTTGTCCAGTATTGAGCGACACCACTACGTTCAGCAGTCATGCAACAGGCTGCAATGAAGCCTTGGAGGTATGCGTGCACCATTAATTTACAATTCCATTAAAAGTGCTTGTTTGTGATCAAACTTTAAAATCCTGTTTGTTTAACCAGAAACAGCCATGTAACCGCTATCGCCAGAGAGTTAATTTCCATAATGTTTCAGGCACTTAGAGTAACAATCTGAGCCTATCAGTGGCAAAAGCAAGCACTTTTAGTGGATGTAAATGGACAGTGTGAATATGGCCTGAGCATTTACATTGCTGCCTGTCAGCTGCAGTGACCGTAACTCAATACTGCACCAATTTCAAAATTGTTGTTCCCATTAGTCACTGAAATACAAAAACATGGGCAAATAGGGTCCAGGTTGAAAATAAAGTTCACATTGTCATTTGATACATTTTTATTTAAAAAATAGCAACATTTTGTTCCATTTGTTGATTGGGGCCTCATGTGTGTCAGTATTTCCCACTTGGATTTGAAGTCTGGCAGTGTATCTGTCTCTGCTGATGACATATATTAACTGTGGCTGTATGACGTCTTTGGAGTTAACAGAAGGAAGGTCTATTTGGGAGGAAGTCGGTGGCCTTTGACCTTGTTATTTACTGACAGTGACATTGTGTTAGAAGTTTGTATCGATTCCTGCAGAGAAAAGACATCTCATTTCAGCCCATGGGGCTTTCTTTGCCCTGGTCTTGGAAATGGCTAAATCACTTTCTCACCTATTCATTCCTTCAGTGAACTGCACCCCAGTTTCCTCTTTAACAAGCCTGCCTCAGAAATTGCACTCTTTATATCCCTGAAGAGGTGCTGCAATTGGGTGCCTCCTTGCTAGATGCCTTTTTTTTTTTTCGTAAGAGGAGTTTTTTCTATCAGTGTTCACGAGTGTCTGTTTCTGTTTGCAGACAGAGGCCGCCTCCTGCCAGTGCAAGCAAGTAAAGGCAAAACCAAAAGGTGAGACTGTTGCTGCACAAAATGTTGACATCCGACCTCTTCATATTCCATATACTGTTGATAAAGTAGGAACAAGGGAAGTTTTAATTTAAATTTTTATTTTTTTCTTTAGACGGGACTCGCCTTCCTCTCCTCCTTCTAAAAAGGCTAAAGGCCTCGGTCCTCGCAACACCATCGACAAGTTTTTCAGGTGACAGCCATATACAAACAATGTCCATCCTCATCTGGAGGAATTAAGAAAGTTTTCTCCACTCTCTCTTATAAAATTTGAAATTAAGATCGCTGTTTTAAGAAGCTACTGTAAGTATTTGCACTAATACGCCTTGTTGTTTTGTATAAGCCATACAGGAAATAAAAAATGACCAATTCTGTTAATTTCTGACAAATTAATGGAAATATATATGCCAGTGTAACTACTTATTTTTGTTACTCATTGAAGATAAGCTTAGTATATTTATTTTACCGTGTTCAAAATGGATCATAGGGGTATTTATTACATGCTGAGTGTTATTTTCCTAATTTATCGAATGAAGGTTTTTATTCAGATTTTCTCCAGTAATTTTCAATTGTATTTATTGTGTTTTCCATTGATGATAATGTATATGTTTAATAATGAAGATAAGAGAATCCTTCTATCATGTTAATAAAAATTGAAATAAATTACTTATCTGCTGAAATTTAACTTTGGGTGATATTTTTACAGCTGAAGGTCTAGTGTGTAGTATTTTGTGGTATGTATGGGCAAGGTTGCAGAACTGAAAATGTGTCAAGCATGTAGGAGCACTACAGAGGCTGATGTGAAAATGTGAATGGCCCTATTTAGAGCAAACATGGCAGACTCTGTGGAAGAGGACCCACTCTCTATGTAGATACAAACAGCTTATTTTAAGGTGAAAAAAACTCTTATTTTCAGGTGATTATAAACTAATGAAAACAAAGTTATGAATATTTTAGGCAATTTCTGTCAATAGATGTCCCTAAATCATACACACTAAACCTTTAATTACCATCCATTCTTTATTAATCTGACTTTTAATCAAAAATGGTTGCCTTTTAGTCTTGTCAAGAAAAACCCATTACAGGAGCACAGTGACCAGCAGTGAAAGACTGCATTGCCTCAGGTTGTGTGAATGGGGAGCATTGCTTCTAAAGAATATGTGTAACTACTGAAACTTCCCTGGTCAAACAAGTTAAACTGCTATTAGAGACTTATGTTAATCTTTTGTAAACGTTGTACTGTGTTGATAGAAATTAAATTAAAAAAACCCCACTTGGTAGAACGTCTTAATGTTACACAGTGCATGAAATGCATGAAGCCAGTCATGCCACATACTAGTCATTTAACATATTAAATACTCACTGTTATCAGCAGTATCTCAGGGGTGTGAACTGGTTAAGTAAACAAGGATCAGCCCTCCAGCATTAAGAAAATAGAAGTGCACTTCCACTTCAAGGCTTGCTGTTGACTATTTGAAGACAGGAACTACATGAAACTACGCAGAATAGGTGTTTCTCATCCTTGGTGGGCCCTGTTACCTCAGGTATTTGGTTTGGTTTCAGTGTGTGCGTGGACTGTTTATTAAATTACACCAAGCCCGCCTTTGTTACACAGTGAGGTAATTTAAAGCTTCCTTATGGAGAGTAGAGCTTTGGCTTTGAGGGCAATGATCGAGAAGCATCGTCCCAAGACGGAGAATTTGGACCCTCGAAAGTGGATGAGAAAGGAGACTGTGATGGGATTTACAGACTTCATATTCAACAAAAACTCTGACAAAGAGACAGACGACAGCTTTGACAACAAAGAGATGTGTGAGTATCCAAGCACAACTAAAAGAGGAAAAAGGCTTTGGTTTCATAGAATATTAATATGATGGATTATAGAGCAATATTTTATAAAGTTTCTGTAGTTGTTAAAGCTAGAGTTAATCATTAGGTATTAATTGTGTTGGACTGACTATGTCCTATTCTCTTACAATAACACACTATATTTGCACAAGGCTCAAACTAAGGCGTCCACAGTGCATAAAACAGACCCTCAGTTGACCTCACAGTATTTTTCTGCTGGGGTTGTGACTTCAGTACCGTTGTAAATTCCTCACACATGGTGGTTATGTATTCAGTTGAAGACACTACAGGTGAATAGTTTAAATATCACTATAAAACTTCACCAGTTTATTATTTACATTACAAATTGTTTTTTGTTACATGTTTTCTGAAATTATAAGTTAAAATATGAATTAAATAATGTATTATCTAATTAAATATGTGCTCATTTGCAGACATTTCCAGAACAGAAATGTGAACTTTGGATATAGCCAAGTCCAAATTTCTTGTGTACTTTTGTTGACATATAAGAGTTAATGGTTTTCAGAAAGGGAATTTTGGATATCTCTATTTGTCATTATGAATCAGAAAACATTGTCAACAGCCATTTAAAAAATCAATTTTGGTCATGTTTTTAGGAATAAAATGCTTTAAAATCATGGATTGTAAAATTCCATACATTTTTTTTAACAAAAAAAGACACTACAGGTGAAAAGGTTAAAACATAAGTTAACTACTTACACCAAAACATTTTTTAAACAAGTTTTCCGTAGTTGTCTCTTTACATGTACAAATGAGACTTCTAAATAAATGTTATTTTGTATGTAAAAATGTTTGCATACATTTCCAGAATATTTTTTTTTACTTAAATAAACACCCAAATACTTTGGATGTTTTCTTCCCACTGGTCTGAATGAGGACATGAAAGCAAAATAGCCCAGAATCAAAACTCACCAGTGCATAACAAAGCTGTTTTTACCTGTAGTGTCTCTCCTTAGTAACCCCTGCTACATGCTGTCATGTATACTATATGTCAAAGCCACTGTATAAAACCCTCCTGTCTGCTGTGTTGTGCAGTGCTTAATGCAGAGAAGGAGTTTATGGAGGCAGCTAAAAGAAATGATGTGGAGACCATGAAGACTCTTGTGCGAGGGCTGAATGCCAATGCAAAGAATGTGGTGGGTCTAGACAAACCTTTAATTGTATTGTAAACTAAGCACAAGCAGACCAAAAGGCTATTAATTTCTGGAATTTTGTAAGAACGGGAAAAAAACTATACTGAATGGATAATATACTGCTGAAATTGTTAACCTCAGGATAACAGGACTGCCCTTCACTACGCAGTAGCTGGAAAAAACATTGAAGCTGTGAAGCTTCTTTTGCAGCGGAGAGTCAAGGTGGACCAAAAGGACAGGGTGAGAGGGTTTCAAATATCTACATCTGAAGACCTGAGCCATTGACAATAGAGCTTGTGTAATACTCTTAAGTAGTCACAACTTACAATTTTGTGTTCTTTGTCTGACAGTACGGTGTCGCACCCATTCATTTGGCTGCCTGGTTTGGCAGTTTGGAGATCATGAAATTGTTGGTGCAAGCTGGGGCTGAACAGAAGGTTGAGAATGAGGTAGAGAAGCAGGAAGACTTTAGCTCTACTTTTTATCAGCAACTGACAATGACATATCCCGAAATCAACTATTTGTCTTTTGATTTTCAGCAACATGTCTAAAAAAACTTCTCAAATGTTAAATCACTTCCATCATTCTAGATTTGCATCTAACACTGGTATGCGTGCCTCGTTACAAACATCAGCACAGATGCTCTTAAGTTACATTTCTGCTACTGCACAATGCTAAATTAAACATTAACTCACTCTTTTTTTTCCACCTCAGGAAGGACTGAACATCTTGCATTGTGCTGCAATCAACAACCACACTGAAATTGTAGAGTATATAGTTAATGACCTGCAGATGAGAGAACTAGACAAAGATGACCAGGTATCTATTTAACATTTTAGGCAAGTTATTTAGAAGTACCAAAATGCAGTAAATGTTGTTGTTCATACCTCAATTCTTCCATTTCAGTCAGGACACCGACCATTTGCACTGGCGGCAGAGCATGGCTGTGTTGAAATGTTGGACACGCTGATCGAACCATACAACATGGCCACTATGAAGCCCAACATGGTGCATGTGGACTCGTTAATGTGTTTGTAGTTTGTGTGGTATTTATGCTCACATGTGTCTGAGTGCACATTTGTGTGTCACACCTGCATGACAGCTCAACACTCTTTGATGCCAGTTGTTTCCCTCCCTCCCTTCTGCCAGAGCGGGGACACGCCCCTGCACTTAGCTGCCAGGAACGGTCACTTGGACACCGTCCAATTGCTGCTGCAGAGCTTTGATACTCGGGATGAAGTCAATATGGTAGACAATCAGTGTAAACATCCTCTCTATCACGGTTTAGTTTGTGACAGTGTGTGCTCAGTGGCTAATCCACTGCTGTATGGTGGATCCACTTTGGATTAATTAAGATATATCAAACCCGAACTGGTTATTGTCATATTACAAGACAAACGGTGTTCTGGCTTGAAAATGTTAAAAAGATTTGTGAGAAAAATCATCTTAAATCAATATCAAATTATTTTCTGGCTATTTTGGGGAAAGTTCACCCCAAAATAAAAAAAAACATATTTTTCCTCTTATCTGTAGTGCTATTTATCAATCTAGATTGCTTTGGTATGAGAGTTAGAGATATCGGCTGTAGAGATGTCTGCCTGCTCTCCAGTAGAATGGAACTAGATGGCACTCTCCTTGCGGTGTTAAAATTGCAAAAAAAAAAAATGTTTTAAAAATTAGTAGTAACCAGATCAGGATTTCTGCATTTTTGCTTTTTTGGCAGCTTCGAACGCCACAATCTGACTGCCATCTAGTTCCATTGTATTGGAGAGATGGCAGACATCTCTATGGCTGATATCTCCAACAATCTACAATTCAAGCTTGGACAAATCCACATTGATAAATAGCATGACAGGTAAAAGGAAAAAAAATACATATTTTTGATTTTGAGGTGAATTGTCCCTTTAAGTTTTGATGTTTAAGTTCGCTGTAGGCCTGAAAAACTTGTTTTTGTCATATAGCCTTGTGAGCATTCCATTTTCTGTTCCTGATACAGTTATTTGGAACAATTACTATACTTGGTTTGTCTGTGTTACAGGACGGAGAGACAGCTCTGTACCAGGCTGCAGACAACGGCCAGGAAGAATGTGTTCTGGCCCTGCTGGAGGCTAGCTGTGACCCCAACATCCTTACAACGGTACAACAGGGCACTATGTTGACTTTATCACTGAAATCAATGACCTGATGCCCTGTTGTTAATAATGTATTATTGTAAAATATTTGAATAGGGTTAATCAATGAAGCAGCATCAAAGTTGTTGTAAAAAAATGTGTCCTAACCCTCCTCTCATTTTAGGCCCAATGCAGCGCTCTCCATCCAGTGTCAGAAAAAGGAGACACCTCTCTTGTGCAGCTCCTCTTATATTACAAAGCCTGCACAGACTTCCAGAACGAGGTAAGCAAACACAAGCTAGGTGGCAGTAGTACACTCTCTCAGTAAGGTTTTTGGTAACACAGATCACACACACATCAGCTGAGCTGGGCTTAGATGCGTATCATTGTAATTTTACATTCTTTCTCCTGAGCTAACACTTAATTTTTGGGGCTCATGTTGTGTAACAGGGTATTTTTGCTCTCAGAACCTAGAGGCTCCCATCCACCTGGCTGTAAAGAACAGCCACATCCCTGTCATCCATGCCTTACTGAAAGCTGGCTGCAACGTTAATGTCACAGATAAGGTATGATCTCCTCAGTAAGACATTAAAATAAGATGTCAGCCAAATATAAGTACGAAAAAAAGAGGGTTTTTCGCTGCATTGTGTTGTCACTGTCCTTCGCCATAAACGGTTAGAGGTCCCAGACTGTGATGCATCTAGCTGCAGAGCTGGCCAGAATAGAAGTCGTGGAAATGCTTCTTAAAGCTGGGCTGGATCTGACGCTCAGGGATCGGGTAAGAATTCTCACAACCACAATTGCTAAACACTTTTTTTTAGGATTTAATCCTGGCCAAAATTCGATAGTTATGGTAATTTAAGCTATAACAGTAGCATGATACATTGAAACTGTGTGACAATTTTAATTCTAAATCTGATACCGTACAGCTGTAATTAAAGTTTGTGTGTTTTGTTGTACATGTTGGATATGGAGTAGCAGGGTAAGACGGCTCTGGGTGTGGCAGTCAGAGCAGACGAGGTGATTATTGTGGACATGATCATAAAAGCAGAGAGATACTACGCCTGGAGGCAGGTGAGGGAGTGAAATGATACTTGTAACTTCTAATTTTTTCATGTGTTATAAAAATCCATTTTTAGGCTTTGAAATCAATAACTACAATCATCACAAGTGATTCATTTCCTTACACCACAATCGAGATGAGCTGAATCCCCTCTAATACTATTAAAATATCTACGGTAAAAAATGACACACAACCCAGAAGCATTTGACATCCAATTTTCCATCAATTTAATTAAAGGTGTGCCTGATTCCTTTCCCATCTTAATTTTAAAAATGTTTAACTCTGGCTCTCATACTGCTAATCATGTGTGTGAGTGTTTTTCCAATAATCTCTTAACATGCCCCCCTGTGCTCTAGAAGGCCTGTGGCATTTATCAATTTGCTGACATAATTTAATTGCCCTTTCAGGCCAACCCAGAGCTTAATGAGAGCGTTCACAGCGAGTATCCGCTCACGTTTAAACTCGACCACCGCTATGAGACCCGGCAGCTCCGTTCGATGGCCTGGCGCCTGGCGTACGAGCTCCTTAAACCAGGAGACTGGAAAAGACTGGCAGAACACTGGGGCTTCACGAAGGAGCAAGTGTCGGCCATCGAGGAGCAGTGGACAGGTGCCACATCTCACACTGACTGGACAGGCTTTTGACTGTGCATTTGGCAACTCTTTGAAATAGTAAACAGAAGCTTTTTTGAGCCAGAATTTTACAAGTTGAAGTCCCTGAAATAATGAGGAAAATTTGGCAATGAAAATATCCTGGATAACTATTTTTTTTTCAATCAGACTGGCTAATTTATTTTTCTATTTTATCTTCAAGTGCACACAAACATTCTTTAGCTTTAATGGTCAAACTGTTTTCCTGTCTGCACTGTGTGTGTTTGACCACAGGTCAGCACAGCTATCAGGAGCATGGGAACAGGATGCTGCTGATCTGGTTCCATGGGGAGGAGCTGGCTCAAAAGAGTCCGTCTAAAGAACTATTCCAGGGACTCATCCTCACAGGGAACAGGAAAGCTGCAGGTACATTCGGCTAACCCCCCCCCCAAAAAAGAAACAAACTGTGGAATCTATAAACATATATGTATGCTGCCTGGGGGTATGTGCCAAATTTTTATTGCGAAAAATGTTTGTCTTACAGATAAGATTCGGATGGAGGCAGAGAGTTCCAGCAGTAAGACCTGCAGCATTTCATGAGGATGAACACCGCAACATATGAACTGACAAAAAACGATGCTTCCATTATTTTTTACTACTGATGTGTGCAGGAAGAACTGAATAAAAAAAAATAGAAAGTCAAATTGTGCATCAAATCATTTATATATGGCTTTGGTTTAGTAGAGTAAACACCCTGTGGTGTTGGATAGTTGGTCTCAATAGAAAACATTAATAAAATAAGTTATTTAAAAATGTATTTTAAACACTACAGTACATTCTCACCTGTGCATAATTTAAAGCAAAACTTTTTCATAGGAATAAATGTCCCTTTTGCAATTCTAAACTCTGCCCAGCTGGTATAAATTAAAAACATTTACATGTGGCGTTCTAAACACCTGGTTCTGTCTATGCACTACATTCCTGAGAAAAATCCGATTGCTCAAGAAATCATTCTCATTCATGAAAGGAAGCTTAAAAATGCAATGTTTGCTCCAAATTGCAGAGAGAAAAATTCCCTCCAAGATATCAAAATAAAATGAACTTATACCTGATGCCACAGTAAACTATTTCTAATATTGGTGCACAGGATTTGTTACATTTTAAATCTAGTTGAGGTGAGCAACACTTCCCATGTGATATGTGTGTGTGGTCAGTCAACTACTTTGATAGAGTGTACGTGGCATGTGCTGGTGTGTGCTCTGGACTTGCGTCTGCCTCCGGTGGAGCTTTGGCCCTGTTGTGATGAGCGGGGAAACTTAGAAGCCATGGCCTGACCGATGGTGACCTGAAGGAATGAAAGAAAAAAATGCTCATTATTATTTTTCAGCTTCACATGGCACAAAATAACAAATAGTTAGCAATGCAGTCATGATTCACACTGTGTCATACCTGCGTAACAGGATGATGGCGTTCGACTATCACAGAGCTCATGGGTGGTGCCACACCCATCACCTGGAGGTTGCTGCGTGCAGCCTTACTGACGTCACTACGTGCAGTGATCCGAGCCGTCACAGTCTTTGAGGGTTTTTGTTGACTGGCTGTGACAACACGACCGCTCACCTGGACAAACAAATAGCGATGCATCATATCCAACTGTGACTTCAGTAGTAGAGACTCCCTCTGTACTAAAATCAAATAATTCTGTGTAGTTAGTCATCAGTTTGACAGCCATTTATTCCATGATTCCTTGATATTCAACAACAGTGGACACTGTCCTTACTTGTAATGGCATGTACCTGAGACAGTAAATCAATATGTTTAATGCTAACCTGTTTGTGGGAACTTGCAGTGCCCCCATGTGGGAGGGAGCTGTGCACCACTGTAGTAGGAGGGATCACTTCTGCTCTAGACCCGGGGGCACCAGATCCCACCTGAGGACAAGGAAATCGGGGCGCAAATGGGAGGAGAGAGGCAGATAAGAATTATGGTGTGCAGATAAATGTATGGTTTCTCTAGTAATTTTAAGGGTCTCACCATATCCTCTACTTCGCTGTGGGAAGGGTCCGGGCGGTCAAAGTGGACTGGACTGTACCGTGTTGATGAGATGGGATACGGTTGAAGTTGAGCCAATGTAACAGAGCCAGGCTCATCCTGGGGAGGTAAAATATCTACAGAAAGAAAAAAAGATTAATTGAGTCAGAATCTGGCACTGTATATTCTTGGTACAAGTTTGTTATAGTTACAAAAAAATCACAAATTTTAGTGCTGAATGTTGAACTGGACTTTACAAATGTTCTTAATCTTTCCTCTTTGGCTGCTTGGCTAGTTGTATTGTCTGGTTGGTTAAGTCCTATGGAAGCCCATGACAGCAATGTGACGAAAAAAAGAATCATTACAATAGTAAACTTTCTTGAAATAATGACACAATATCACTACATAATGAGCCAATTTATCAAAAAAAAAGATAAAGATGTATTACCTCAAAATTATCTCAGAATAATGATAAGCTTTCTCAAAGTAATGACTTAGTATCTATAATTAATGAGAAATACTTTCAAAATAATGTGTTAGTGTCTCAAAATAACAAGAAGCTCTCTCATAATAATGACTTACTTATCTTGGGATAATGGCTTAGTATCTCAAGATAATAAGAAACATTCTCAAATAACTCCTTTGTATCTCAAAATAATGATGTGGTATTTGTCATTATTTTGTCATACTAAGTCATTACTTCAAGAAAGTTCCTCATTATAATGAGGATCTTTTTTTCATCACATTGGCAGAAATAGGCTTCTGTAAAAATAAGTATGAGTAAGAGTCAGAGAAGACTTTTCTATAAACAACCCAGTTTGACAGTCATATAATAATATGCATTTCAAGTTGCAAGACTCATTAAACCTGAAAGCAGATGGCTGAACAGAAGATCATGCTAGAGTTCATTTGCACAAGCTCAAAACAGTGAGATCCAGCTTCAGCAGCCATGCACTCACCAAAAATAGCACAGTGAGGACGGCAGAATAGATCTGTTGCCTGATCTTAACTTTTGGTGCAGCATGGTGATGGCAGGGTGTGAATTTGGTTTTCGACAGCATTAAAAAATAGGTCTGTGCTGGTGTCAATGTGACTGTGTGCAGATAATGATGTAATGCTACGAGTTCTACGGGCAATTACCAGGCCAACTAATACTACTGTACTGTCATTTAAATGTTTTGTGAACCTTAGCATTGTTGGCCTGTTGCACCTCAGACAAGGTGCCATTGTCTGGTCCAAGGTTTATGACATTTATGTGTCTACTCACATATCCTGCATTATCCCAAGCCCTTACAGGCAATTTTCACAGCACCAACATACTACTTAATAAAAGCAGCAATTTCACAATTTAACAAATGTCGCAAAAGGCTATTTGATTTTTCTAACTAATTTTTTAGAGCCACATCAAAATTATACCCTGTGCAAAGTACCCTACAGTTAGCACTCAGCACATCCACGGACTCATCAGTCCTTTGGGTAAGTCAGTGAATGACTTCAAGAAAAAAACAAAGACCACCCTTCCCTGCTCTCATTCATAAATCTCCACAATTGTCAATAGCACACAGCTGCACTCTATTGGAGAAATGATGTTTCTTTCTTTTCTATCTGTTAGTTTCTGTTTTGAAAGCTGGGCTAAATCAATACAGCACAGAGGCAAGGCTAGCAATGCTTTTACGCTTTGTTGTACAGAACAAGGGGTCTATTTATGTGGTTATGGTGTTTGTGACGATGTTAGCAGTGCAAGCTTTAATGTGCTAGTTGTTTAGAAAATATGGTTTGTGTGGTCATTCTGTTACGAACCATTCTGATCATGAACTGAAGGTTGTTCTGTCCGTCCCTCTGCAGTATGGAACATGCCGAGAGCCTCCATGTTGAGAGCACATACGCCCCTCATGAAGGCTTTCTTCATAGAGTCTTCATAGCGCTCTCGCTCTAGTCGCAGTCTCTGAATCTCTGCCTGGGCCTTCTCTATAGCTTCACAGTGCTGCCGAGATCGGTGGCAGAAAATGGAAAGAATCATTCATTTATCAGATTGTACATACTGACAAAAGCAGTGGTGGTTTGGGTCTGCTTTACATGATTTGTAAATGTACAATGCATCTTTCTGACTGCTATGATTCCTGTTGTCAACAACGCATTAACACCATACACACTGTTTCATATGCAGGTCCCTCACTCACTTATTTACCTCTGCCAGTTTGGCTTCATACTCTTCAGACAGGCGGGTGCAGACCTCCTCAGCCCGTGCACGGCAAGCCCGCTCCACCTTGACCTTCCAGTGTTTCTGGATCAGGGACTGCCAGCCTGACCACACCCTCTTCTTCAGCTGCAAATTGTAGTGCTGCCGTGCTACTCGGGCAGCATGAGCCTAGCAGGGAACCACAAGACCATGAAAATATTCACAAGAGGAAATAATTACACCCATTATTCATTCTTATGCAGGTACAGTACTTTTTTTCTTGTGATGCACTTTCTGTGTCATGGTTTAGACAAAACTGTGAGTCATGCACTATATTTTACATTTTAAACACATGGCATAAATAGCTATTTTGTGAATGTCACTTTTTTTCTCCTTTTAAATATTTTAATATTTTATGCATTTGTTTGACAAGCAGTAAGAAAAGGAACAGATTGTCCATCAGCGCACTGTCAAAATTTCCCATATTATGTAAATTTACCAAGAGGGGATATTTGTGTTAAAATGTGGCATACGCATGTTCAGTGTGCAGTGACAATGTGATGTATGGGTCGGTAACTCATGCAGAGGGATTATTTGCATAAACCATTAAACTGCACTGACAGTAATCTCGCAATGTTAAAGTACATCCACTACCAGTAATTTTACATCCTTTCCTAAAAGAAATATACATATATGAAAATAAAATTTAAAAACACTGAAAAACTAATTATGTTAAGTTATCTAACCTGACAATCTACGCAGATCACAGCCTAAAGTAAAGAGTGAACCAATGATCCAAAGGCGATCATTACGATGCTGAGATAATAAATGTGATGCTCGTGTGATGTTCATCTGAATGACACACACACACTTATTACTCTAATATAGTCTGTATGATTTTTTCTGTATGAAAAAAATCCCATTATCACACGCAGTAAGTGTTTCCCAAACGGCCGATCTATTTGGGCAGCTCAGCCAAACAGATTAGCTCCACCAAAACAAATATTTTGTCCTGCCTTCACCTTTTATATCATGTTCATGCAGAGCAGTAGTAGTTTTTTTTCCTTCTCTTTTCACAAATTTTTAAAAATGAAATTCAAAAACTTTGTTTTTGGTTGACTAAATCAGTAAGCATCTGTATCTTCTTACTGTTAAAGGACACAAGTGTGGGTTATGCAAGATGTGTGAGTTAGAAGCTTTAAATCTTTAAAGCTTTAAATATGAAGACAACCAATAAGCCAACACTGATGCTGTGTAAAAGAGCCCGTAAATATGCTCCTTGCATTAAAAAATGCTATGAAATTTAGTCAATCTATACACCCACACCCAATGTAAATAGTTATTAGCTTGTTAGAAACACCATAACGTCATCAGTGTACCTCCTCTTTGGCCTCAGTGTGCTTGAGTCTCCAGTGGGTGAAGGCCCTCATTTTTTCCTGTTTTTCTTTTTGTCTGTCCAACACCTGGCTCAGGTTCACAATCACCTGAGGGAGGACACATTACACAAAAAGCTTGTCAGCTTCAAGTTCTATATGTACAAAAGAATGAGAGACAGAATGTGCAAGTGAGCGAACAATGGCGATATGGGGCTGATAGCTTAGACATGGATTAATCCCACCCAATCCTACACTAAAATGTCCCACAAATGGAAGTAACTGGAAATGAAATCTAAGTCCGGTGCTTAAAGGAGCACTTCACCCCCCAAACCATGGAAGTACTGAGCATGCGACTGGATAAGTTGTGTGAGAGTTTGTAAATGGATGTTTTGAAATAGTTTTGCTGTTGTTAAACGTGGCCCCCTATGGCTCCCATTCATCAAGAATTTACTCTGTTTTTGGATTCTTTGTTCACTGTGGAAGCATGAGGAAAGAAAGTTTTCTTCCCTATTTCAACATAACACGGGATAAGTAACTGATATACAACAGGTCATATGGGGGGTGGAATATTCCTTTAATTCATGTCTAACCAACCAGCACATTATAAACAGGAGAAAGCAAATAAAAACAGTCACCTCATCTTTTCTCTGGTTGGAAGTCTCGTAGGTTTGCAGCAGCCCCTTCAGGCTGTCCAGCTCTGACCTCAGGGCAGCTGTCTGGGCGGCATGCCTCTCCCTCTCTTTCCTCATCTCCAGCTTGTGTTGCTCCATGAAGGCCAGCTTCCACTTCCTGAGCTCAGTCAGCACATTTGACTAATTGGGAAATAGAGGGTGGGACAGTCACAATGTGTTCATACACTGCTTCAGTAAACGAGGATGTCTGTACACAATTCTTCTGTAGATTTTGAATGAGATAAACGGGTGCGCTGGAGGATTCAGAGGTCCATGGGACAGGCTACCACATGCAGCCAACACAACACCATGATGCAGAACGTATATTCAGCTTTAGGGGTAATGGTTTAATTGTGACCTCGGCTAAGTTTCTACAGGGTCAAGCATAACCACATCCACAAATGTTAACATACTTGGCTTATTTGGAAATTAAAACAACAGATTTTGACATGACAACAGAGGCTCACAAGCAACTAATTGGTCAAAAAAACCAAAAAAGTTTAAACTCTCTCCACCACAGTCCAGGCCTCTGCCTTTTCCCAAGGTCAAACACCTTTTTATCAGCACTGCTTAGCAGGTGATTGCTTGTCATCTGCCCTTCATGAATGAACTGTACAACATTAGAACAAAAGGGCAGGAAGGACACCCATGACAAGGCACTCACTTCCTCCAAAATCATTCCATTGGGAGACACAATTAAAAGGTCACTTGTTTCCACGAAGAGCAGAGCTGTCAACCTATTCAAAAAGGCTTCCTAAGACTCCAACACTTTACAAGTCTTTCATAATCTTTGACCTCTTCCTCACCATCGCACGCGGTCCACAGTATTTCTTGCATTTAATCCATCACAGTCTAACTGCCTGATTGAATGAGTATGGAAAATGTCAATATAAACCTACCTTACACATTTCAGCTGCAAATTTTTTATCATACATATAATCTGAAACTAAAACAAACATAACATGTAATACTTTTAGTTTTGTGAATGAAGCACAGTTACACTTTTCTGACATTTTTATGCCACAAGACAAGCATAATTTGCCGGCTACATTGCACTTAAAAGGCTTAATTACTGCCCTGATGACATTTTACTACATCTTTTCTACTTATGCGTAACTCAGTTTTCAAGAATAAACCTGCCAGTTTGTGCCTATTTTGCTGTAAACTGCTGAAACACACTGCCGCTATTACTATTATTATCATTCAGCTACTGTATGTCAGAGCCCTATATATAGCCGTCCAACATTATCTACAGTCAGCTCTCAAGCAGGCGGCAAATAAGAGCCATTAAATTGATTGATTATGGAAAGACAGTTTTACAGTGCGAGGAAGCAGGCTAACCTTCAGGTTGTTGCTCCATGTGTCCAGAATGTTCTCCATCTTGCTTATGTTCTCCTCCGAGATAAACATCTCTGTCACAGCGGACTCGAGGAGGTTTGGGCTGTTTGACCGAGACCTCTCAGACGCCCTCTGTGACCTGTCTGAGGGAGTGTTTGAGGCCAGCGATGCCCTGCTAGATGACCGACCTGCCAGCTCCTCAACTGGAAGGCAAATAAAAAATCAACAAGAATATCACCAGAAATTTGACATCATTGCAACTTCATGGTCACTGTATTTTATACGCTTAATTGATATCAAGAGAAATTAATATAGAATTAGATATCACAACTAATCATTTGCATCTTTGTATTTTTAGTTCAATTTACCATGTGTGGAGGGCTCAACAATCACAGGGGAAACCTGTGATGATCTGACACTCCGGCTTGAATGCCTTCCATCTTGAGTTTCAGTGGCGGTATCTAACAGAAGACGAGGCAAAATGGTAAACAGATAAAAAAGGAAATGTTGCTAAAATACATTTTACATGACATAAACGAGTAAAAAATAAAGGTAAAATGTAAAAGTCAGAAAACAAAAGACAGTTTAAGAACAGAAAAATGTGATGTCGTGAATGCTGAATAAGACGAGCACGGTTCCTCGTCCAGGAATGCATTTATGTCAATATCTTAATTAAATCCTGCAGGGGGAAGAGAAAGCCAGCACTCTAAAGAGCAGTGCGGGCAGAGAGCCAGGAGATCATTACCAATCGGCCGTCTGCTTTCTACATCCCTGTGCACTACTCCATGACAGTTAAAGCACTAAACCTCCAATGAGAGCTGCAGCTGGAGCTGGAGCTCGGGGGTGGGGGTCTGATGGACTGTTTAAGATGTGGGTATCGTAGGGGAAAGAGATAGGGGGTACAATCTGACAGACTGATATCATATGCATCTTGACTAGACTGGTTTACAAGCTGAAAATATGAGGCTGATAAACACACACTACATTTTTCTCCATGCTGTGATACCAAATCCTTTTTGACAGCTGATCATTTGATGGGGGCAGTGTCTGGAAGGGCTCAAGTTGTGTTTCTGTCAAAAAGGCTTAGTGAAAAAATGTGTGTGTATGAATGTGTCCTGCATACAAGAAGAATCCAGAGATACCTGCTGGGCGCAGTGATTTTGTGTCATCTTTTCTCCGAGAACTCCGACCCTCTGCAGGCAGATGTGAGGTGCTAAGCTGCTGCAAGTGAGCAGTGGTGAGTCTGTCAAGTTTAGGGGTGACCACAGCATAGCGAAGGAGCTCCTCATACTCATCCTGTTGATCCAAAAACAATTTTAAAAAATCCCTGCGAGCACAAGTGTCTATTGACATCTGCATATTTCTATAAATTAATGTATATTTTTCATAATTGGTTTCTTATTTGTATAGTTCCTGAATTCCACAGTCATCATTTCTATTGCAGGATACAGGGATGCACAAACCCTGTCATATACAGCTTTAGAGAGCTGACAGTCAACACAAGCAACTATACTGGTATTTTAACAAGTTCCCAGTTAAACAATAATATCTAAATACCTTAGGCAAACTGGGACGCAAAAATTAGAGTGAATGTTAAAGTTGGTATTCAAACTGCCTGTTGCAAACATCCATTTAATTTGCCAGAGCTACCGCTTTCACTTCAGTTGACTTCCATACTTGAAATAGTTGTGCATCCATTTAGTTTTACAATGGAAAGGGCAATGGGCAATTCTAATAGATTTTTCAGGTGTGTTAACCTTTGTTTTCGCTTTCAAATAAGTGGTTTGGATTATTGATTGAAACTGGGTGTATTTTTAAAACTTGTCTGATTGCATGTGTTGCTTGCTCTGACCAACTTTATCGTGACATGTACATAACGGCACTTAAATTGGGAATGTGTTTTTCTTTAATCACCTGAAGCTCAGAGGAGACAGAGCTGCCCGCATCAGAGTCCTTAGGCAGAACAGGACTTGTTGGTTCCTCTTCGTCTGAGGACATCTAGACAAAATAAATATGTGGAATGATGTTTGTTTAGGGATACTTTACATACAGCAAAAGCTATAAATGTTGAGCCACATGTATGCCTCATATGTGTAGTTGCAAATCATAGTTTATATATAATACTTTAAACATGTCGTATCAACATATTTGTCTTCAACAGCCTTACACCATTGCACATGGAAGTGGGCTGCAAGTAATGTTGCAGCTTATGATGGAGCAACAGTTTACAGTAAACACAGGCCATCAGGACAAAACTATATATAAATGGTCATAAACACATAAAATACACAAAACATCTTTGTTTACATAATGTCATAAAACATGCAATCTACATTTTACAACATATGCGTTAACATTAACTGTTGTTCTTTGGTAAGAGAAGTTTACACATTCTCACATGTACTATATCAATGTTAGAAACTGTACTTTATCAAAGTAGGGGATTGGCTAGGGTGTGAATTCAGTTTTGTTTTTGTTTTTTTTAAATATATATCATGACCTCCCCAAAGCCACAAATATTTTTCCTTGAGCCTCTCCAAGTGACTGATGGAAAAGTATGACACTTCCTACACCATAAATATTTTTATTTCTGTTTCTAACCATGATAAATGTATTGTTTAAGTAAATTTTTACCTTTAAAACCCACTTGCTGGTTTTGTGGGTATTTAAAATAAATACAAAATATGTCTGTGTAAAGTTGTAGGTCCCTTCCTTTAGCCAAAACAAACTCTCCCCCCAGTGCTTCAAAAAATATCTCAAGTGTCTCCTCTGTTTTGGCCCACCCCCTACCCTCTAATAAATAACGAACAGTCCCTCGGCTAACCACGCTTTGAAAACAGCTATGCCAGTGTGTTTTTCCCTACAGCTACTGCAAGTTACGCCGTTTCTGGCAAACTAACGTATAAATGGATATTACATAACATCAGCTAGCCACCAATTGTCATTATATACTAAAAACGGAGACGCTTCATTTTCGATTGAAAAACATAACGTTACAACTCGATGGAGCAAGGGAAGTAAGTGCTGTTTTAACTGTATTTCAGGTCTATAAACGTAAACTATAACTATTAGATAACGTACCTACTCTGGCAATTGATGTGCAGTAACGGTGCTTTTGGAAATATTTACCTGTTTTATATTTCTGTGCAGGCTGCCACACTTAGCTGTTTCCCCGAGTTATTCCGTCAGTTAGAAACTGCTTGCTCTGCCGTTTCAAACCCGTGGACTCCTAAACAACAGACTCTCTGATTGGCTACTGTTTTCTCGCGCATTTCTAACTCGCTCTCTGACTGGGTAAAATGTTTCCGTGGTAACGGTAAGCGGAACAACGCGGAGCAAAGCAGGGCACCCACAAGGCTACAAACAAAAAGCTCCGCTTCAGTTGTTTCTGTATTTTGACAATACAGCTCATTTACTTCACGATTATGATGGCAGCCAGTAGCAGCATTAGCAGTAGTGAGTATCGGGGTACTTCTAATGCTAGCTATTAGCACTGCAGCCTGGCAATTACTACTGGTAGAGTGGTCTTACTGTTCACACAGGGTCAGATATTCCCTCAAAATCATAGTACTTTTAACCCTTAAGAATGATTGCTTGAAAGATACCAGATTTACACATTAATGTTTAAAGGAGTGAGTTTTTAGTTC